>NC_079204.1:31532331-31786698 GCF_026745355.1 Beta vulgaris subsp. vulgaris
TTAGAGTTGACTTTTTGGGGTTGAGTAAGATTTATTTATGAGTTTTTTGTCAGAAACAACCTTTTAAAAACTCTTTTTTGCGAAAGACAACCTTTTAAAATGTTGTGGGAAAGTTCAAACCTTAATGAATTTTTTTTTTGTTGAAAGCAACCTTAATCAGTTTTCCGACTTTGACTCACCGGATTCCGGTGTTGACCCAACTTGATGAGTCACGTGAGGTCACGTGACTTCATGAAACCCAAATTCCCCCCCCCCCTTTTTCCCCTCTTTTTCCCCCGATTAGTGCTCTTCCCAAAACATCCCACACCTTAGATGATTAACCCCCCCTGCCATAACTGCTCTTCCAACTTTCCTCTCTCGCCATTACTGAACTGCAGGTGAAGGAACTTAGAATTAATGCACTAAACCACCCAAAAAGGTACAGCTCACTTAATTTATGTTTTTCGTACTTTAAAAGAGGATTATATAAAAAAGTTTGATTTTTTAAACCTAATCTAAACGTTGCTATGGGTAATCTGAAACAGAGAGGTAAGTCATCATCATCAAGAACAACAAAGGGGGGGACCAATTACAAACTCATTCAAAAGGTAAGGTCATGTGTACTATTTTCTGACATTTTTCTTTATGCATATGACCTAAAAATGTGGACTTTGTGACATTTCTTTATGCATCTAACCTTGAATAATTAACGAACCTAATATGATTAGTTTCATGAAATTGGGGTTTAACTGGGATTTAATTATGCTAATTGAGGTTAAAGTTGAATTGGAACCTTTTTGTTTATGAATTACTCTATTTTGAATGCTGATTTTAGGGTTTTAAATTTGAAATTGTTGTATTCATCAGGTTTAATGGTACGATAAATGTTTATCAATACTGGTTTAAGTTGATGGAGTCCATCAATATTAGATTGTATCATGGGGGACAGTTTGTCAGAAAAAATAATAGAACAACATATGAGAAGAAACCTAATTGCAAAAGTGGGATTGCTTTGCACCCTAATGTGGAAGAGGTGTGCTATTTTGAGTTTGTTGATTGGATTAAAAATGAGTTAGGATATGAACAGGTAGGTGAGTTGTGGTTTAGGAAACGTGGTTGTAGTTTACATAATGGAAGAAAGGAAATCAAGGGTGATGGTGAGATTCCAGAATTTTTGAGAGATGGTTGAGAGAGATGGTGCACATATATATGTGTTGCATCCAGATAAGAAGGAGGGGGACAGTGGGCGGCTATATGGTGGGTCTGTTAGGTGGGTTGATGACAGTGACACAGGGACAAATGAAGGGAGTAAACATACTGAGTCAGCAGAAAGTGGAAATGGTGAGTCAGCAGAAACTAATAGGGGGGCCCACAAGGGAATCTAATGCCCAAAAGTGGTCAAAACCCTAGCATGTCACACTCTTTGGCAGCTAATGCTTTAAATGTTAAAAGCAATCCCACACCTTCTTTTTCCCTAATTCCAACCACATCAATACCAACAGGAAAGTTCAGGGAAAAGCTACCCACTAAATCTAGCAAGAAAAAGAAGCCTTGTGAGGCCATTCTAGAGGAAGGCCCTAATTTAGCTGAACCTGAATCAAGGAATGCTAACCTAGAGGGACCTCAGGTGAGTGGAATTGGATCTCTGTTGAATTCTGTTGGAGCTGGAGGTCAGGAGACTTATGGGGGAGGTGAGGATAGTGATGGCAGTGGTGAGGGGAGTGATGGGTTGCTCAGTGATGGAGATGATGAGGATGCAAGTGATGATGACCTGTTTAACATAGGTGAAGAACAAAACATCACAAGGTTTGTGACAGCATGTTTGAGAGGATTGAGTAAAAGTGATGCAACTGATGATGTGGATGAGGATGAGGGTGAAGAGCAACCCTTGGATATTCCATCTGATGTTGAGTTGGATGACAGTGATGATGGGAGTATTGTGGGGTCAGATGAAGAGGGTCCCCAGTACCCTACTTTTAACCATGAAGTAGATTTCAAGGGCAAGGTTTTGTTGAGCAAAGGCCTAAAGTTCCCTTCAAACAAAATTTTGAGGAAGGCAATTAGGCATAACTCAATTGAACAAGGATATAATTACTATTTTCTGCACAATAATAGAAGTAGGGTGACTGTGTACTGTGTAAAAAGGTGTGGGTGTCCATGGAAGAAGGCTAGAATCCTTAAATGTGCCTGCAAACAGAAGTCAAAGTGCAAGTTTAAAATTCATTGCAGGAAATTGAAGGGGGAGGATTCTTGGCAAATTAAGACTTACAGATCAGACCACATATGTGGTCACCATAATGTGAACCCTAAGGTTAGTTCCCAATACCTAGCTGAGAGATACTTAGATGATTTTAGGGATGATCCAAGCTGGAAGATTAAGTTGTTTGTGAAGAGAGCAAGGAGAGAGGTCCAAGCAGAGATAGGGTATTATAAAGCCTACTATGCTAGACTAAGAGCTTTGAGGATGATATTTGGTGATGCAAGCATGGAATATGAGAGGGTGTGGGATTATGCAGAGGCTATTAGGAAATACAACCCTGGATCTACTACTGTGGTGATGGTGGAAGGGATAGACAAACCACCTAATTTATTTCAGAGAATGTATGTTTGTTTGCAAGATTGCAAAGAGGGCTTCATGGGTGGATGCAGGCCCATTATAGGAGTGGATGGGGCACATTTGAAAGGCCCATACCCTGGCATCATCTTTACAGCTGTTGGGAAGGATGGGAATAACAACATTTACCCTGTTGCATGGGCTGTTGTTGAGACAGAATCAGCTGACACTTGGGGATGGTTCTTGGAACTACTGAAGAATGACATAAGTTCAGTTGCAGCAAGTGTAACCTGGGTACATGAGAAGGAAGATCTGACTTACATGTCAGATAGGTAGAAGGTTTGTTATAAAGTGTGATTTATTTTGTCTCTTTTTTTCTGCTTTACTTACCCACTAATTAACCTAACTTGCTGTGTTGCAACAGGGATTACTTGATGCCTTCAATACAGTACTACCTAATGCAGAGACTAGGTATTGCTGTAGACACATTTGGGCAAATTTCAAAAACAAGTTTCGTAGGGTCATATACAAGGAGCATTTTTGGAAAGCTGCAAGGTCTTCAGCAAAGGTAAGAGCATATACAACTTGCTTGTTTAAGTTAGACACTGAGTTATGGTGGTTGTAACCTAATTAGGTTTATGTATTGTAATGACAGCACCATTTCAACCAGCACATGGAAGCAATCAAGTCCATCAATGTTGAAGCCTATAACTACCTAGCAGCCATCCCTACATGCCACTGGTCTAGACATGGATTCAATACATCCTCCAAGTCAGGCATGCTTCTAAATAATTGCTGTGAGAGTTTCAATAATGTGTTGAGGGAAGCTAGAACAAAACCTATTATCCAGTGTATGGAGTGGATAAGGAGGTATGTAATGCAAAGGTTTTGTTCTAAGAGGGAGGGGTCGAAAACATTTGAGGGGGTTATAATGCCATCAGTTGTTAAGATGGTTCACAAGGGGTTGGATAAAGTGTCAAGTATGAGGGTTAGACAAGCTGACCTTCAGGAGTTTGAAGTAGATCATGAGCTTGACACTTTTGTTGTGAATTTGGAGAGTAGGCATTGTGGGTGTTATAGGTGGAGTTTGATGGGCATACCATGTTGGCATGCACTTGCCTGCATCCAGTTGAGGAGGCTGAAATATGAAGACTTCATTCACCCTGCCTACCATGTGGAGACTTATGCAAAGGCATATGCTCCAACCTTCAAAGCAATGCTAGGTCACAATCAGTGGGATACAACACAGTTTCCCAAACCATTACCTCCTCCTTACAGGAAAATGGTTGGTAGACCTAAGTTGAAGAAGAGAAAGAAGGAAGCAGGAGAGGGTGAAGAACAACAGCAAGTGAAGAGGGCAAAGAAGCAGAACAAATGCAGTAGATGTGGTGGTCTAGGCCACTATAAGAGCAGCTGTAGAATGCCTGCTCCACTTGCTGACCATGGGCAGGGAGGCCAAAAAGAGAAGGCTGGGTCATCACAAAAGGTTGGGCCTGTTGCAGCCAAGCCCACTCAAGAAGCCAAGAAAAGGCTTGTGGCTTCCAAGCCTGCATCCAAGAAAGGCTCTGTGCCAGCCAAGCCTGGCCCTGTGGCATCCAAGCCTGCATCCAAGAAAGGCTCTATGCCAGCCAAGCCTGGCAGGGTGGCATCCAAGAAAGGGTCTTCCACCCTTAAACCTCCTTCTAAGCCCAAAAGCGGTGGGACTAGGAAGCTCAAACCTACTAAGGAGGATCTCAATCAGCCTACTCAATCATCACAAGTTTCAATTTCCAGCTCTGGCCCCCCCTCCCCCCCCACCATTGACTCAAACACAAGAATGATTTGGTGATGAACCTTTCATAGTAGCTTGTTTTTTGGAAGAATGATTTGGTAGATTTTTTGTATTAGGGATCAAACTTATGCACCTACAGTTATTAAGTTGTGCTTGTAATTCACTAATGACTTTTATTTTGAATGCAAATGGATGGAATACAAGTTTTTTGCAAAAATCATTACTTTCATTCAATACCAACTTTCATTCAGTCAATACATAGGGCTCCAATATGGCTTACAACCAACTTCATGCCATTTTGGAATTTTGGAGAATACTTAAAACTACTACACTAACCTAACTTGACAGCTTAATTAGCCTAACACCTTAACAAAGCATAAACTAGCAACCACAGACACAACACAACAACATATCAACAGCTTCACCCCATGCTGCTCAGTTGGTATCATCCCTTTATTCAATTTACCATAATCAGCATTCTTCAAGTTCTTCTTCTTCATCTTCTCAAGCTCAGCTTCAACCCTTTTCTTCTCATTTTCAAACAAGCATAATCTTGCTTTTAGGATGTTCAAGTCAGTAGCCAATCTATGTTTTTCTGCCAATAGTACATTAGTGATATCCATCTGCCAATCAAGACACTCTTCATCAATCCACTCAAACTTGTCACAACCCCTCTGCCCAGTCTCATGATTGTAAAATTTGCAAGCTATGAACTTGCGTCTAGGGTTTTCATGAGTCCAAGAGGTTCTCTTTGCAACCCGTAAACCACAATGACATCTCATCTCAGTAATTGGAGTCATTTGCCCTACAAAAACACTCATCACCATTCCCATAATGGCAAAAAGCCCTAATTTGCGAGAAACTGAAAAATTGGAAGTTAAAGAGTATTTGGAACTTACCTTTAATTGAGAGCTCACAAACCAATCCTGTTGTGCAAGAATTTTACCCAGACAGAAGATGAAGAATTCTAATTCTTCAAGCTTTGGGATTAATGGAGAATGAGGGAAAGAGAGAGAAAGGTGAAGAATTGGGTTATGGGGAAAAAGGAGGGGGAAAAAGGGGGGGGGGAAGTTTGGGTTTAATGAAGTCATGTGACCTCACGTGACTCATTAAGTTGGGTCAACACCGGAATCCGGTGAGTCAACATCGGAAAACTGATTATGGTTGCTTTCAAAAAAAAAAAAAAAAAATTTCATTAAGGTTTGAACTTGCCCAAAAAATTTAAAAGGTTGTCTTTCGCAAAAAAGAATTTTTAAAAGGTTGTTTCTGACAAAAAACTCTTTATTTATTATGTTTTCCGTTGCAAAATTCTAAATAAGCCGATGCATTATCACACGGGCGATAATGCTTTGATGATTGTCTAAGTTTTATATTGAAAAGGTATTTCGGAAAATAAAGAATTGTCGGGGTGTTACAAAATAAATGATTTTTTTAAAAAATGTTTGAATTATTCTTTCTTTGTGTTTGCAAAGAAAATGAAATTAAAGGAATTTACGCTGCTAGAGTATTGAACCTCGGTCATGAAGTTTTATATTTATGTTTTAGGTATTGCTGGGGTTGATGGTACTACGTAGATCTAAGGATTATCACCTTATAAGATCACCTAATAATAGTACTATATACTTGTAAGGTTAACTTACTTACAATGTAAGACATTGTTCTTTAGTATGTATATATAAGTTATCATTGGCATTACTAGTAATGTTAACATATTATGCTTAGTAAAATAAGATGTTAAAGTTATCAGTAGTATATCGCACAATGTTCAAATATGTTATATGATTGTAGCCTTGTAGCTTCCTAATTGAAGGTGTGACAATATTGCCTTGACCAATTAGGTATTCCGCTGCTAATTAGGTCTCCTTAAATAGCAAATCATTGGTAGGGGAATTACAAAACGGTATTAGAATGAACGATTCTGAAACACAACGTATAATCCCATGGTTGTACTTTAAATAAGAATGATTATGTTATAAAAGGGAATGACATGAAATAAGGACGTAGTGATTAAATTAAAGGTAAAATAAGAAAATATGATTAATTAAATTAGGAAAAAAACACGAGTTAATCAATTAAATAAAAGGAAAAAAAGTGTAAAATATATAATGCGTGTGATCTTAGGATACGGGAAAGGGAAATATTTTACGATTTTATTTAAACCTAACTATAATTTGATATGTAGAATGTGGACCATCGACAACAACAATCATGCTACTAACAATACCGAAGATTCATACACAAAGGATGTGTATGTGGAGGATGATCATGATGACGATTATGAACCTTTAGATGGATATGCATAAAGATCGGATAACATGAGCACTATGTTAGTTAAGTTATCCAATTGTCTCAAAGAAAGGTAGTCTCAAATGAAACCTTGCAATTCCCTGAGTAATGAAGAGTGAGCTTTGATGTGTTTTATCTCACGGACCAAGCAAGTTTATGGTGGAAGATTATTAAGGAAAAGAAGAATGAATCCCGGTTTAGATGGAGTAAACTGCAGAAATTGAAGTGCTACATAAGTTTTACCTCCCTCACTTAGGAAACAGAAAGAAGATGAAGTGCTTCATTCACAGTGTGGTACAATGAGTGATTTTTAGTATGCTAATAAGTTCATGGAGCTGTCAAGGTTTCAAGGATGAACCATCTTGAGCGATGTCTTCAGCTCAAATATCAGAATAGGTTGGCATCTCATAGATTCACCTCTTATTAGGAGATGGTTGATGTTGTTGTTAATGTGGAATGGGTAGTATTGCTTCAGGAATCTTGGAATGGTAGCATAAAAAGGAGGAATGAAAATCACGGAGGGGTAAAAAGGTCGAACCAAGGACGTCATAATTTTAGGAGGAATGATAGGAATTCAAGGTTATCGTGGAGGTAACTGAGTTCAGATTAACAGACTACATAGCACATGTAAACAAACCTCGGGACTGTACTAAGTGTGGAAGAACCATATAAAGAGTGAATGTCGTGTTGGGACGAATGCTTGTTACAAATGTGGCAGCCGTGACCATAATGTCAAAGATTTTCCTAAGCCACTCAGAGCAAATGAAAGTGTTGGAGGAACATCTTCAGCTAGTACTAGTCATAATCGAAAAAACAACCCTACTAGAGCAAACCGTAATCCACCATAACAAGCACCAACAAGAAGAGGTTATGTCATGAGACAGGATGAGGCTGATGATGATTACACTGTTATTACTAATACTTTCTCGATTTACTCCTTGCGTCCCATATTGTTTTATTCCGGAGCTTCATATTTGTTAATTTCCGCATTATTTGCCAAAACCTTAATTTGCAACCATCTTGTGTTTTCACTCTATTAATGTTACCCTACCTATTGGAGAAACTGTTAAATGCGGAATCATATATAGAAGTTGTCCAATTGTCTTGGGGAAAGTTGAGTTTTTAGTTGACCTTATAGAGTTTGAGTTATCTGAGTTTGGTGCGATTTTGGGGAGAAATTGGTTGAGCAAATATGAATCCGACATCAATTGTGTTAAGTAGAGTGTTACTTGTAAAGCACGTAACAGGCGTAGATTTTCATACCAAAATATTATGAGAACACTTAAACAAATTATTTTAGGGTTGAGAGCTCAAAAAATGCCCGAGTACGACTATTTTGGGTACCTTTGTAGCGTCACAGACTAAAATACCCCTAAACCCTTCATAGCTGATATACATTTAGTTTGTGAGTATCCAAATGTGTTTCTAGATGAGATATCTCGCATGCCTCAACAAGGGGAATCAAATTTTAGCATTGAGATAATTCTATGATCATCATCTCCTTTTTCTAAGACATCCTATAGGCTGGCCCAACTTAGCTACAAGAATTGAAGAAACAATTCGATGAGTTACTTGAAAAGGGATATATATGACTAAGTGTGTCACCTTGGGGAGCCCCAATTTTGTTTGTGAAAAAAAAGGATAGAAGTTTGAGGTTTTGCATTGATTATTAGGAGCTAAACAAGATCACCATTAAGAATAAGTACCCATTACCCCTTATAGATGATTTATTTGACTAACTTCGAGGTGCAAAAGTCTTCTCAAAAATAGATTTGAGGTATGGTTACCATCAACTTTGTATCAAGCCTGTGGATATCCCAAAGACTATCTTTGGTTTTAGAACCTGATATGGTAATTACGAGTTTGTTGTGATTCCTTAGGAATTAACCAATGCACCAGTTGTATTTATGGATTTGATGAATCCCATCTTCAAGCCATATATAGTAAGTTTGTTGTTTTTTTCATTGATGATATTTTGGTTTAATCTAAGAACACATAGGATGATCATTTGGGGAAAATAATGGATACATTAACAAAAATCACTCATATGCTAAGTTATCAAATTATGAATTTTGGCTTAAAGATATAGCATTTTTGGGTCATATTATATATCTAAGAAAGGTGTGTCTGTACATCCGGAGAAAATAAAGCAATAGTGAAGAGGCCTAGACCAATTAATGTTCCTGAAGTACGTATTTTTATGGGTTGAGTTGGATATTACAAAATATTTTTGTAAGATTTCTCAATAATTGCCTCACCCATTACCCGACTTGTTAGAAAGAATGCTAAGCATAAGCGGACTTCTGAGTGTGAGACTTCCTTCTAGTAACTTAAAAAAAGACTCACCACTAATGCCACTAAACATGGGTTATGTTGTGTCTTAATCAAAAATGTGAAGGTGGTAGCATATGCCTCTCGCCAACTCAAAACTCATGAGTAGAATTATCCCACCCATGACCTTGAACTTACCGTTGTTGTCTTTGCCCTCAAAATTTAGAGACATTATCTGTAGAGAGCCTTATGTCAAATTTTCACTTATCAAAAAAGTCTAAAATACATCTTAACTAGAAAAAAGAGCTCAACATGAGACAATGTAGGATGCTAGAACTCCTGAAAGACTAGAATTTCGATATTCAATACTGTTATGTAGTGTAAAACTGGTAAACTTATATCACACTCCCAAAGATAGGTTCTTAAAACTGGTGACTTGTGCAGCAAAGATTGGTTCGAATCCCGATGCTAACTCCTGACCAGCAACTTGCAAAAAGGGACCCACCCTGGAGGTTTGGGTGGTATTTCCCCCTCCGATGCTTAAGTCAGATGTCAGGGATGTAAAGGAACTTTTAGAGAGAGAAAGTAGAGAGAGAGAGAGAAGAATTGATGACAGAGTAACAGTACTATGCTCTGAAAAACGTACCTTTCACCCTGAAATCAAGGACTATTTATACTGTTTGAAATGACTGTTGTGCCTTGATGTCACCCTAATTTGGGAGCATCTGATTGGCTAATCAAAGTAGTGGAACACGTGGCAGCGCTTAACTGGTCAGCACAACTCACTTTCATATAAAGGTGCAGATCATCTTTGCTGGGTCTAAGTACAATTTTTGGGCCAGGAGAAGAACCTTTAGTACGCTTTCTTCAGAGAAACGTACTTTTAGGTCTGCCACCTTCAGGCCCTTTGTACTTTACTCCTCTGCACATATGCCACGTGTAAGGCTCTAATGAGGCCACGTGTCAGCGCAATAGCCGTTGATTTTTAGGCTACAACATTTGCCCCTTAAAAGAGGGAGTTATTATCTTCTAGGCACCAAGACGGTTAATCTTCCTCTTTTAACTGACCTGGAACTGCCCTTCTCTTTTTCAAAAAAGGGGCGCCATTTTGCCAGTCTCCACAGGTCAACCCCTATGAATAACGGTTACTTTTACCTGATGAGGGGGTCATTTTCACCCCTCTATAAATATGTGCCTTAGTCGCTCCTGGAATCATTTTAACATTGCTGAGAGATTTTCTAGAGAGAGAGACTCTGCGAATTTTTACTGAACTTTTAGAGAGAAGAACTACTCCCGTCCAAGCTCTTGCAATTGTTACTTTGCTCGTCCGAGGTTTCAAGTCATCTTTGACGTTCGTCCGAACTTTTCTCTACAGGTATTTCCTCATTCATCCTTTTTTATATTTTCAAGCATATTTTAAGAAAATGGATTCGTCCTCTTCCTCGAACAATTCCGGCCGCTCAAGGGTTGGTGCTAACCCTAGAACAGAGGGCCTAACTTCCCCGGCATCTTCTAGAGTTGGTCCAATCTCGGCCGGACATGAATTCTTTTTCTTTAGCCATGGACGGCAAAGTCAGACGACCTAGTCTTTACGTGTGCAGGGTAATCTGGCGCGCGTCAAGCAGACAGCTCGTATCAGAAGAGGGGTTACCATGCCGGCCTCTAGCTCAGAAAGAGAGGAATCAATTGGCCGAATTCCTGCTGAAGGAGAATGAGAGACCCAAAGCGCTCGTCCTGCTAACCAAACTCCTTCTCCTGAACTCGTCCAGGAGGAGTCTGAAAGACTTGGCTCCCCAGAGCCTAACCCGTCAAACCCAAGAACGACCTCTGATGTATCAAATGAGGCCGAGAGCTCTTCTGCTGCTGGCAGTGGCTCAGACGATCCATCAACCACATCTTCTGAGATAAGGAGGCGCCTGGGCCCCTTGTCTGACCCTAGATACATTCTGGCCGAATCTGGTTGGCTAGGACGAGTAGGTCGCCATCTAGACCACCTTTCTTCAGCCATACCCATGCCGGGGTATCGGTTTGTTCTTCCTGGTCGGGAGGACACTGTACTTAGTGCTCCTGCTGGCCATTTTGCTGTTTACCGTCTAACTTTAGATGCCGGACTACGCTTTCCTCTTTATTCCTTTATTACTAGAATTCTTTATTATTATAACATAGGACTCAACCAACTTGCCCCAAATTCATGGCAAAACATTCTAACCTTCATAGCCGTCTGTGAGCTTAAGAGCGTCCAGCCATCCATGGCGGCCTTCTCCCAAATACACTATGTCTCCAAAGTTCCCAAAACTGTTAATGGGGCTTGGGTGAGCGTTTGCAATAGGCAAGGCTTTATGACGTCTTGGGACAAGACGTCCAAAATGCATGCTTGGAAAGCCGAGTTCTTATTCGTCCAAGCTCCAAATGAAGCTGTGGCCAGACGTTACCGCTATACCAGCCGGGGTGCCACCAATACTGGACGAACTGCGTCCTTTCTGGAGCTGGAGGACAGCTCGGCTGAACACTTGGTGGAATACTTTAAAACCTCAGAATATTCCATCAATGACGTCTCCTTTAGAGGTCCGTCCAACTGGATCCCTTTCAAGGAGATGTTCTACAATGACGACTTCTTGGTCGCGGCTGGGCTGAGGCCGGCCGCTGATAGAGGTATATCTTTCAAAAGTTCTAAGGGAAAAACTTCTTCGTCCTGTGTTCAGAAAATTGATATTTTCTCTTCTTATGCAGATTCAGCCA
Organism: Beta vulgaris subsp. vulgaris; assembly: GCF_026745355.1. Lineage (NCBI taxonomy): Eukaryota > Viridiplantae > Streptophyta > Magnoliopsida > Caryophyllales > Amaranthaceae > Beta > Beta vulgaris. The sequence goes on from NC_079204.1 coordinate 31,543,932, forward strand.
AGGCAAAGTTACGAAAATCTTGGAAAGGCGACATGAGCGCGTCCAAGTTTACTGACTCCTTATGGAAGGAGTTCAGCAAGTCCGGCGCTGAAAAGAGAGCGGACACCCTGGTACATAATTACATATATTTATTATTATTAATTTTTTTTTTTAGGACGTCCTACTTTCATGGAGGGTAAACCGTCCTTACTGATTCAAGACGTTTTGCCTCTTCGAAGAGCAAATCGTCTTGGATGTTTTTGGACGCTTTGCCTTTGGAAAGAGCAAGTCGTCCGAAATTTATCTTTGACGCTTTGCCTCTTCGAAGAGAAAATCGTCTTGGATGTTTTTGGATGCTTTGCCTTTGGAAAGAGCAAGTCGTCCGAAATCCATCTTTGACGTTTTGCCTCTTCGAAGGGGAAACCGTCTTGGATGTTTTGGACGCTTTGCCTTGGGAAAGAGCAAGCCGTCCAAAATTTATCTTTGACGTTTTGCCCCTTCGTGGAGGAAACCGTCTTGACTGATTTTGGACGCTTTGCTTGAGCAAAGGGTAAGTCGTCTGAGATTCATCTTTGACGTTTTGCCCCTTCGAAGAGGAAACCGTCTTAACTGATTTTTGACGCTTTGCTTCAGCAAAGGGTAAGTCGTCAGAAATCCCTTTGTGACGCGTTGCCTCTTCAAAGAGGAAACCGTCTTGGATGTTTTTGGATGCTTTGCTTCAACAAAGGGTAAGTCGTCTGAAATCCCTCTGTGACGCGTTGCCTCTTCAAAGAGGAAACCGTCTTGGATGTTTTGGACGCTTTGCCCCTTCGATGAGCAAGTCGTCAGAAATAATATCTGAATGCCTTGCACTCTTAATCTGTGTATCAAAATATATCCTCAGAACGAGTCCTAACTTGCATCTTTTTCCAGAAAAACGCCCCAACGTCCAAAGCGTTGGCGGAAAAGGCGGCCTCAAAGAAGAGGTCGGCCCCAATTGGCGAGGTATCTCCTCCTAAAAAATCCAAAGGCTTCACAGCCAAGAAGAAGAAACCTGCTCGGCCTCCACCAAAGGTGGTGATCAATATCCCGGCCGAGGATGCTTCTCCGGCCACTGAGGCCACTGAGGAGAGGAGCCTGATCCCTTACTCCGCAGCCGAGCAGGCTAAGCAACCAGAGGCCCTTGCTCAACTGGAAGTATTCGAGCTGAAGCCGGACACTTCTGTGGACGGGTCAGCTTTTTCAGGGCCGGTTGCCAAGTTGGTAAAACAAATGCCGGAAGCTTATAAGACGGCTTCCCTTTCTTCTGGTGAGTCCCATTACTCAAACTTTGTTAGGACCTTGCGCGTTGGCGGACGGCCAATGAGTCCCTCCAACCGTCAGACGGTCGTAATACCCATCAAATATACTGACAAGTCAACTCTTTCAGATAAGGGAAAGGGCAAAGCTGAGGAGGCTCCAGCCGGCTCTCCCGTCCTCTCTGATGACGAAGCTTCGGACGCCTTTACGAGGATGAGCCCGGCCAAAAGGGAGTAGCTCAAGCTGGAGCTCTTCAAATGCTTCCCTCAGCCTTACATAAAGGGTTTAAGGGGAGCCTCTTCAGGGCATGTTGGCTACATGTCTCAGCTGGCTGCAGAGGTAAGCTTCTCTTTGGACGCTCCAATTCCATACTTGAGATATATATTAATTTTTCTAACATTCGTCCTGACTTTTCTATCATCCTTCCACTTTCAGCTCTTTGCTCGCAGCATGATAACGGAAGATTGGGCGAAGGAGCTCAGAAAAGAAAACAAAAAGCTCGTCCAAGATGTGACGGCGGCCGCGGACCTTGCTCAGTTCAAAATGGCTGAGCAGGAAGTGTTGCATCAACAGTCTAAGCTAGCCTAGGAGATGCGGTCAGCCGATATCGAGTCCCAGAATAAGAGCTATCTCCTTCGGCTCACCGAAATGCTCGACGAGAGGGCGTCTCTGGAACGCTACCTTCTAGACGAGAGGAACTCAGTCATGACGATGGCTGCTGAATTCTACAAGGAAAACCTCGTCCTGAAGGTTAAAAATCAAACTCTCCGTAATGAAGTGGCGGCCACGGTTGAGGCGGCCAAGGGAGCTTTGAACACCGTCATCGATACCACCAAAGAATGGGCGGTGCAGGCCTTTGGTATGATGGCCGAAGAAGAGGATATCCCCAGATATGCTCGTCGGCTGGAGTTCCAAGAAAGTCTGCACAAGGCGACCATATTCGGAGCCGAACCTCCCGTCTTCGAAGAATCCTCAGAGGATGAAGAAGGAGAAGCAGATATGGAGGTTCAGGACGAGGAGAACAATGATCCTCCGGCCGCCTAATCTTTGGTTGTATCTTTGGCCGTGGGCCACTTGTACTTTTTTTTCTTTTTTGTACTTTTTAGATTAGATTGTAATCATCCTTTTCATATATGAGAAGCTAACTTTTTCAATCTCCACTGTGCTATGCTTTACTGTTTTTGACGTCTTACATTACAACCCCATATTTATACAAAGTACAAAAGCAACTCGTCATAATATTTGGCCGATCTAATCAACTCTTTTGGCCGATTACATTGACAACCTTCATTAATGTCCAAGTATAAAAGTAATTCGTCAATAATTTTTTATCTGACCCAGTAGTTCTTTTCTGGACGCTCATCACCAGATGCTCAAGCAAAGACTTGCTTTAATTTTTGGGTTTCAAAAACTACCAAGTTAATAGTTTGCCCAGCCAGAACCTGGGTATCATTCGTCATTGGACAAAGACTTAGTCAATTTATAAATTATGCCCCTATATGCCCCCCTTCTTGGACGAGGAGTTTTTATAACTTTTCACTGTTCAAGAAGGAGTTAAGAGGATAATTTTCAAATAACTTGGACGTTTTTCTAAGAATGACTGTAACTCGTCCATCTTTGTTAAATTACGAAATAACTTGTTCCTTTACTAAGGTTGTTATTTCGAAGTTTTGTGGCTTTTAGACGGAAAGTACGATACCTTTACTAAGGCGTCCTAATTCCAGCCGACCTTGTTCAGGAGATGTTCAACTCTTTAAGTAAACAACCGGCCAAATCTTGCATATTTATCCATTTAAGGACGATAATATGTTCGGCCGACCTCCTATTGAAAGGTGCATTGTCTTTTTGCTTTGTTAAATTCAGTGACTTTGGACGATTGTATATAACTTTAAACAAATAAATCAAACAAAGTCATAGAGGAGTAGAGCTATATTATATGAAGTTTGCTTGACGAATAGTCAAGATACATGTATACATTCTACTTTTTCTTTGTAATGCATTAATAAAAGATTACAATTTAGCAGGATGCCCTAAACAAAGTATTTCTTCAAAGTGTCAGAATTCCACGTCCTAGGAATGGGACGTCCGTCCAAACCTTCTAGACGAAAGGTGCCATTCTGAACTACTTTGATTATCTTGTAGGGTCCTTCCCAGTTAGGAGTAAGCTTGCCTAACTCTTTGGCTCGGCCGACCGCTTCCATTTTTCTTAGGACGAGGTCTCCCAGCTTTAACGGACGCCTTGCAACTCTTTTGTTGAAGTCCCTTGCCATTCTCAACTTGTATAGTTGCATTCTCAGCAAAGCATTGCCCCTGACTTCAGGAACTAAGTCCAGAGCCGTCCTAAGAGCTGCCCAGTTAGCGTCTTCTGAGTACATCATTACTCTTAAAGTGGGTTCCTCAACCTCAATAGGAAGGACGGCCTCAGAGCCATAGACCATCATAAAAGGAGTCTCTCCTGTGGAATTCTTGGCCGTTGTCCTTATTGACCATAAGACCAGCTGCAATTCTTCTACCCAAAGCCCCTTTGCATTGTCCAACTTCTTTTTTATCCCGGCCGAAAGAATCTTGTTGAAAGCCTCAACTTGCCCATTAGCCTGTGGATGAGCTACTGCGGCAAAGTGAGCCTTGATTCCTTGGTCAGCCAACCATTGACGGAGCTTCGGTGTCTCAAATTGTGGCCCATTATCAAAGACGATCGACTGGGGCATCCCAAACCTTGTAATCAAGTTCCTCCAAATGAACCCCTTGACGTCATTAGTGGTGATTCCCCTTAATGCCTCAGCTTCAATCCATTTTGTAAAGTAGTCCACAGCTACTATTACAAATTTCTTCTGGCCGTCAGCAATAGGAAAAAGGCCCAAGGATGTCCATCCCCCATTTAGCAAAGGGAAGAGGAAAGAGAATGGGAGTCAAGTAATTGGACGGCTTTTGATAGATATTACCATGCCTTTGGCAACTATCACATTTCTTAGCGTATAGCAACGCGTCTTCTTTTAAGGACGGCCAAAAGTGGCCCGTTCCGAGAGCCTTTTCTGCCAAAGCTCTTCCTCCAATATGAGAAGCACAACCTCCCTCATGCAACTCCTTTAAAACGTCCAGACCGTCCTTTCGGCTGATGCATTTGAGAAGAGGCCGATTGTAGGATTTCTTGTATAAAACTTCATTCCACAACTCAAACCACTTGTCCTTTGCTTTCACATACTTAGCTTCAATTGGGTCAAGAGGCAATCGGTCGGTTTTCTTAAATTCAATGATTGGGCTCATCCACTCATCTTCTCGGCTGAGAAACAACACTTCTCCGGCCTCAATGCTCTTGGCCGCCTTTACTTCCCAGAAGACTGTTCTAGGAACGTCTCCCTCAGCCGAGCTGGCCAGTTTAGAGAGGGCATCAGCCTGATGGTTCTCTGATCTGGGCACCTGATCTAGGACGAACCTTTTCAAAGACTTGATCTTTTCCTTTACTAATTTCATATACTTGCACAGGGACGGTTCCTTGCATTCAAACTCACCATTTGTAACAGGCTTGTTTTAAAAGCGTTTATTAAAAGCTAATCATAATTATTAAGTTAATTAATTTCCGGATACTCTTATTTTATTTGAGTTGGAGTATGAATTATATTGCCGTGTTTGCAATGTATTTATTTGATTAATTTTATGTGATTATTATTATTACTGTTAATATTATTTTATATATTATTTTGTCCAATTAGTTGAGTGGTATTTTGCAAATTCGAAAACCATATTCGGTGTCATTCTCGAACCATCCGACCCTTCTAAAACTTTTGTCGGTTAATGAAGTATTAACCCCCCCTGATTATTTTGTCGGTATTGTTTTCAATCAAATCAAACCCTCACTCTTTCTCCCTCTTGCCATTCCTCTGCTCGAAGAAACCCCAAAAAAACCCCGACCCCATAAACCAGTCTCCTCCTGTGAAATCACCCTTCTCATCTCCTTCTTCCTATGTTGCTGCTGAAGCTCGCCGGTGTTACCCAATCTCGCCGGAACTTGTCGCCTACTGTCGCTACAACTTTCTGGTTTCTCTCTCTTCTCGGTTCTCTGCAGTGCGAGGCAGTTATGGTGTTGCGGTGTTGTTACTACTGCCACCGCGAGGTTGTCGTGGCTCGACGCCACTTTTCTCTCTCTTCTGCCGCTCGTCGGTGCCTGTCCCCGTGAAGAAGCTTCGAAACCCCCAACCCCTGTTCTTCGCTGCTCACAAGAGCAGAGGTACACCCGCACCTCTTTGTTTTCTTTTTGGAATTATGATTAAGCACAAGTTTAATTACCCTTGTTAATTTGTTTAAGTTGAACCTAAATTAGATTTTATTGAGTTAACCTAGAATTGGATTCTTGTTTCATTTCAAGATTGATTATGATTAGCCAAATATTTATGGAATTATGATGTTAATTGGATTGTGTTATTTTCATATTGGTGTATTATAGTTTCAAAGGAAGTTCTGGTAAGTATTCATACATATTTCATATCTGGTTCAATAAGAGTGATTATTGGTTTTTGATCATTATGGTTTCTAAAGTACTATCGGATGGTCGTTGTCTATTTGTTGTTGTTGTTGTGGCAGTGTGTTGTTGTCGATGTGTCAATGCGGCGTTGTTTTTCTTGATTGAGTGAATGGTCTATATTGAGTTATGAAGTTAAATTGTGAATGTAAGAATATAGATTAGTCAATATATGATGTAGAAAGGTTCTAGTTTATATGATGCTATGATTAGGCTCCTAAGAGTGAATCATTATGAGTTTTCAATTGATTTATCTTAGTTATTATAGTTTAGTAAAATTATTTATGTTCAAGAAGACTTAATCGAATTAGTGTTGTTATGTAAAATGGAGCGGAAATGTTTGTTAACTATTACTATTGTTGTTTGATGAATTACAATGGAGTTTACTACAAGTAGTTAATAGTTCATCAAGTCTGTTGACGAGTTTTTATCTGGGAATAGAATTAAGTTAAGGTGGTGATGGCACAAATTATTATTAGACTAATATAGTGAAATTAGAACATACGCTTCTTTCCTTGAGTAATACTTAGTGAGTAAAATCAGATAGTCTCGTAATCAAACTCTGTGTAGTTTAATATTGTAATTCTCACTAGAGTGGTTTCCTGGTTAAGTAAGGTTCTAAGAAGATATTCAATTGAACAAAAGTATCTACTAAGATGTATTAATGGATTACAGAATTAGTATCTAAAAGAGCATGTATTATGATTGGAATTGTTCAGTGAATTGAGTATCAGATGAATTAGGCTTTAAAAATGGACTGACTTAATCAGTAATCTCGTATGAAGGTTGAGAACGGATTAACTAATTAGTATTAATAACATGAAGACAGTTGGAGTTAGTTTACCTTACAATGGGTTAGATTATGGAGGTTGTGGTTATAAAAGGGATGTCAATATAAAATATGTATTGGGATTAATATAATAGGTTATATCGATTGTTTATAATTCACAAAAGAAGGATAGTATATGAGATTACTTAAGTGTGTATAAACTCGTGGATTACTTCCACGTAGCCTTGGTTATATGGTGGTGTAATCTAATCGAAATGAGGTAGACTCACTTTATATGATTAAAATTGATTTTGTTGTTGATTATATGAATTAGATTCTAACCAATGATAGAATATGAATTATATTTAGTTACCTTGAAGTAATCTTCGTGTAATGAGCCTTAAGTTATAGAATTCGAGTTGCTCTCGGTGGCTAGTTCATTCTAGTTAAGAGATCTATTATAAGTTTTGGGGTTATTTCATAATCACTATAAGTGTTGTTGTTGAGAAAAATGTGGATTAATAATCATTAAGCGTAAGAGAGTATAAGTTATTTATATATGCAAGAGTATAAGTTCGGCGTAAGTGGTTCAGTAACTCTCCTTAGTTAATTCTAAGAGAGAGACATATGTCTGGTAAGTGTTGTTAAAACTTGATAACAGATACTGTTATCAAGATGTATTGTATGGAATTATCTTAGTAACTCTCGTTAGTGAATTCTAACTGAGAGACTTAGTGATATTGTTGTGGATATTTTATCCACATGATTAATTACTACTAGTTGTGGCTCACAAGCTTTATGATGGTAACTGCAATTGAAAAGCATAGATGTATCAATTAGAAATACGTATTTATAAGACTTAGATGTTAAATGATTATGGTTATCTACGAGGGAAATCACTTGGTTTGGTTCGTTCTTCAAAGATCGTTACTAAAGATTACTAAATTGTTGGATGAGTTATATGAATGATCTGATTGAGTTACGAAGATACTCGAAAGGAATCTAAAAGGGGAAAGTAGCCTCGTCTGAGTCGACGGATGAGGTGACATGAACAGTGCCCCATGGACTGTGAACCTTGGGGGCCCCACAGGGAAACCTGCCCATTGCTCTGTGGGGCGATAATCGGGCGATATATCAGGTAATGTGAAACTTGTGGATGGCTGATGAAATCAGCGGAAAAATGTACTCCGGACTAGTCGCGGTTATTGGCCAAAAGTAAAGCGAATGGTTGGGTGACGACCCCCAATGTCGGAGTGTAAGCTTTGTCTCCTCCGCCGCGTTCTCTTTCCCCCTGGTTAAAAGGAATGTTATCTCAGAGTATGAAAGTTATATCGATAATGGATTCCCGATAAGGAATCGTATCGTGGTAAGTGGTTTCGATATTGGATTCTCGATAAGGAATCATATCAGGTAAGTAATGAATGTTTATTCAGTATATAAATATGAATATTGATATTGGTTTCCTGATAAGGAAGCAGATCATGGTAAGTTATACCAACGTTAGATTCCCGATAAGGAATCGTATCTTGTTATGTGGATTCCTGATAAGGAATCATATCTCGTTATTGGATTCCTGATAACGAATCGTTATGATGAAAGTTGTTGTGTCATTTATTGCCTGATAAGGGTTTATGTAGGACAGTATAAGGGAATGATTGATAGAGTATGAAAACATAAGTTTAGAGTTCTGATAAGAAATCAATTAAAGGAAGTAAAGTACATTATTTATATCAAAGTTGGTAAACCTAGATTTCTTATTAAGGATCGTGATATGTTAAAAGGTTGACTAATTAGTTTCCATATGAGATATGTATCTGTTATAAGATTGTTTGAAGTTACGTTGTTGGGTTTGCTGTTATGTGAACGACGATGTAGTGGAAAAGGAACAATTAGATAAAGATGTATAAGTATGTTGTCAACATGAGTTGATGTGATGCGTATGACAATGTGATTATGTTGACTGTTGAGTCGTTTTCAAGTAAAAGCCACCAAAGCATGTGTTACTCTTATTTACGGGTTTAGTACTCAGCTTTGCTGATGTGTGTATGTTGTTTTGTCATTTTCTGTGGCCTGTCACTTGGTGGGTGGCAGTTTCCTTAAATGTTTCAGGTTGAAGCCGTGAGTTAATCTCTTGCAAGTTGAAGCTGATACGAGACGGTGTATTATCGTAGTTGTTACCAAAGTGAGGGCGCTTAACTTGTAATAGTTAGTTATCAAACTTTTGTTTTAATTATTTGTATTTGAGAGTCGTTAGTGCTCCTGATTCTCTGTTGGTTGTTGCCCCGCGAAAGCGTTGAGGTTGATGAGCTTTGGGATTTGAAAATATTTTATTTATTGAAATTGTAACAGGTTCATATTATTTTTCGCTTTAGCGTTGTCCTATTTTCAAAGGAAACTCTGCCGGATTTTCTATAAAAATTCATGAGAATAGAGTTGAGAATCAGAGCATAGTTATAATAGTTAATTTATTTGAATAGAGTTGGGAATTGAGTCCCACACTCTCCGATGTAGTTCGGTGAGTGTGATGGTAATAGTTCGGGTTATCTCGACTAGAGTCTCTTTCGCTGTGCATAATCCTTTGTAAGCTGGTCGGGAGAATCTGGGCTGTTACACCATTGACCTGACTGACGACCAGTAGAGAGTCAGTTTTAGCTTCAATTTCCAATGCTCCAGCCGCTTTGCACATTTTTATGCCGGCTAAGAGAGCTTCATACTCTGCTTCATTGTTGGACGCCTGGAATTTGAACTTCATAGCATATTCAAACTTGTCCCCCTCTGGAGATTGAAAAATGATCCCTGCCCCACATCCGTTAGCAGTTGAGGATCCATCCACCATAAGGGTCCAATGACGCTTTCCTTCCGCTGGGTCTTGGACGCTTTCTACTGTAGGCCGAGTAAGCTCTACAATGAAATCAGTCAAAGCTTGGCCTTTGATTGCCTTTCTAGGCTCAAATGTTAAATCAAACATATTAAGTTCAACGGCCCATTTTAACATCCGGCCAGATGCATCCATTTTATGCAATACTTGCCTAGCGGCTGATCATATATACAAGAATGTTGTGGGCCAAGAAGTAAGGCCTTAACTTCCGGCTAGCCATCAACAAAGCCAAGCCGAATTTCTCAATGGACGAATATCTGTTCTCGCATCTTTAGCACATGGCTCACAAAATAGACGGGTATTTGCACGCGTCTCTCTCAGCCAAGAGACACACTTACCGCGAAAGGTGATACGCCAGGTATACATAACATTTTTCACCTTCGGCCGGACTGATCAACCTAGGCAGCTGCCGAAGATGATCTTTACTTGCTGAAGCGCCACCAGCTTCTTCCGACCACTCAAACTTGGCATTCTTCTTGATAGTGCAAAGAAATGGTGACATTTGTCCCCTGATTTGAGAGAAACCGTCCAAGAGCAGCCAAACAGCCCGTCAACCCTGAACTTCTTTGACTTGGACGGCGAAGACATATTCATAATAGCTTGAATTTTTCGGGATTTGCTCAATCCCTCTCTATCAACCAAAAATCCCAGAAATTTCCCAGCAACTACCCGAACACACATTTTGTGGATTGAGCTTCAACTTAAATTTCTCAAGTGAGGAAGGTTTCCCTCAGATCGTCCAGATGATCTTTCTCTTCTTTACTCTTGACGATCATGTCGTCGATATAGGCTTCCATATTTCGCCAAGCTGGGCTGAAATACCGTATTAATGAGCCTCTGAAATGTGGCTGGCGCATTTCTTAGGCCGAAGGCATCCTGAGCCATCCATACAATCCTTTCTCAGTAATAAGGAAGTCTTATCTTGATCATCCGGCCTGAACTGGTGGAAGCCAGAATAGGCTCCATAAACTCAGCAGGGCATGGCCGGCCGTGAATCGACGATCATTTTAGGCAACGGGTGTCCTTAGGACAAGCCTTGTTCAGATCCGTATAATGCACATCTCCAAGTGCCATTCGGCTTTGGAACCATCACAACATTTGCTACCCAATCTGGGTAATATGTTTCCCGGATGAACTTAGACTTGAGCAGCTTTTGACTTCTTCATCAACGACTTTATTTCTGGCCGGCCCTTGGTGCCTCTTCTTTTGCCGAATAGGCTTTTGCCCCGGCTCAATGTTGAGCTTATGGACGGCCACTTCAGGGTCTATCCCAGGCATCTCTTCTACAGCATAGGCAAACACATCTTCAAATTCTCGCAGCAACGCAACTAAGGCGTCCTGAAGTTCTGATCTCAAAACTGATCCAATTTTCAATGTCCTTTCCGGACGCTCTGGATTAAGCAAATCTCTACTGGACTTTCCACCGGTTCTGGACGTTCTAGTCCCAGATCATTATAGCCATTATCTCTCAGATGAATGTTTTTCTTCTTTATTGCCAAACACTTTCTCTTCTTGCTAGGCAAAAGCATGGACGGATTGCTTTCAGGAAGAGGTACTCCTGAACCTTCTCAACTTCTTGCCTAAGCTCAACAATTTGGCCTTTACTTTCTGGCCGATCATCTCCTTGTCCTTTGACCTCTGCTTTTCTTCCATATGATGGTTTAAGTGTGGTGAGATAGCATTCTCTAGCAGCTTGCTGACTCCATAGAGAGATCCAATCTTCCCCCATCACACTCAAACTTCATACATTAGATGGGTCACAATGACGGCCTTGATGTGATTTAAGGTAGGTCGTCCGAGAATGACATTATAAGCGTCAAGTCTCGTACTACCAAAATTTCACAAAAAGCGTCCTGGCGCATCTTTTCTCCCCTACCCTGAGGAGGTGACAGTCCCATGGGTGATGACCCCTCCGCCAAAACCAATTATAGGATGATTTACCGGCATCAAATCGTTTTTTCAAATTTAAACGAGACAAACAATCAGCACTGATTATATCAGTGAGCTTCCAGTATCAATCAAAATTCGCCTAACCCTTAGGTTGGCAATCTTCATTTCCACAACCAGCGGATCATCATGCGGCGTCCTTATCTTCCCGGTCCAGCTCGCTGACCACTATTTTTGGAAAAGGATCAGACTCGGCCTGGTTGTGAGCATAACCTGGACTGAGCTCCCTAAATAGTTTTTGTGGCCCGATTTGTTGGACCTCCAGCGCAAATCCTCCTGAGATGACCATTACTACATCATCATCCGTGCTATCTCCGTCCATCTTTCTTCCTTGACGGTTATCCTTTTTGAAACTTCCTTCCTGACGAGGGAGGTAATTGTTCATCTTTCCTTTTCGAGCCAACTCTTCTAGTGCTCTTCCAATGCTTGCATTCATTGGTTTCATGCCACAATCTTTGTGAAAGTGACAATACTTGCTCTTTCCCTGTTACGATAAGGCGTCTTCATCTCGGCCGGCGCCTTTAGCTCATGCTGATCTTTTATTTCCATCAAAATGGAATATTGATCTTTGTTGAACTCTATTGGTTCAACTGAGGCCGCCGGCTCGGCCGCCTCTTCTCTTGGACGAGGTGGTCATAGAAGTCATTGCCCAAGTCTCAGCCTTTTGGGCGGATTCTTTTTTGGCTGAACAGCTTCTCACTTTCTTTACTCTGGCTGTTTGCCTCAGCACAACCTCTGTGGCATGAATGAATGCTTCAGCCTCCTCAAGCTTCCGTCAAAGTAGTGATTTTCTTCTTACCAAATCAAACTTAAAACTTCCTGGTCTTAGACCTCTGATGAAGGCGTCAAACGCCACACCGCATTCAGATCTTGGATCTGCAATGCTCTAGATTAATCTCTTCACATAACCTCTCAAGGCCTTCCTTAGGACCTTGGATGACTTTCCCAGGTGCATGCTTGTTTTTTCTTGAATTAGCCACAAATGACTGGTGAATAGAATGCTAAGTTCAGTAAAATTATTCACTGATTAGGGGCAAGTTGTTAAACCATTTTTGCGCTACTCCTTCAAAGTAGCTGGGAAATTCTTACACCAAGTAGCATCGTCCACCCTTGGACATACATCTGATGCTTGTAAGCTGATAGGTGATCGTCCGGATCAGTAGTTCCGTCAAAAGGTTCAATGGTGGGAGCTTAACCTTTGGGAAAGGAGGGGACTCCATGATCCTGACCGAGAAAGGAGTGGCCAATTGATCTGGAGTGCCGCACCTGCCCTCAATGGGTATGTGCTCCTGACGGTACTCTTTCAGTACCGGATTAGATGAGGTGTTAGCTAAGGCTTGACGCCTGTACACCATGGGCTGCAAAATTGTCTTTTCCTGCCTTGGCTGAAAAGCTGATGGTCCACGGTTTCGCGCCACTGTTCTGGACGGGAGTCTTAAGGACGGATCCTTCATATACGGCGTGGAGCCAGAGGCTGAACGCTGCTGACCTGCCGCCCTCTTAGCCTCCAAATATGCCCTAGCATCAGTCTCCATCATGTGACCAGTAGGAGGGATATTATCTGCTGGACGGACTACCAGCCTTCAGTCCATCTTCCTCCTAGAATCACTAACAGCTGGCTGCTTTCCTTTGGAAGGTGGCCTAGTCAACTCCGGCCGAAGTGGCCGACTAGGCCCTGGACGACCCTCTTGGGATCGCCCTTTGAGCGTGCAGCCGTCTCTCCTCCTGGATTCAGCTGAAAGAACAACATGTTGTTCTTGATCTGCTCCTCCATGACAGCGGCCATTCTTGTCCGGAAGTCGTTCAACACATTCTCCAAGTGACCAGCTGTCACTGGACGGTCTAGATTCTCCTGGATGACTGGAGTTACAGTCCTACCCTCTAGATGGACGGCAGCATGGCCATGATCTCGTCCACGAGGCGGCCTCTCCTCATCCACAGTGTCTTCCACCTGAATTCTAAAACTTCTGTTCCTTGCGACATTCGATGAATGACAATCCGTCATTGCTGCGTCTCCCCACAGACGGCGCCAAATGTTATGTAGTGTAAAACTGGTAAACTTATATCACACTCCCAAAGATAGGTTCTTAAAACTGGAGACTTGTGCAGCAATGATTGGTTCGAATCCCGATGCTAACTCCTGACCAGCAACCTGCAAAAAGGGACCCACCCTGGAGGTTTGGGTGGTATTTCCCCCTCCGATGCTTAAGTCAGATGTCAGGGATGTAAAGGAACTTTTAGAGAGAGAAAGTAGAGAGAGAGAGAGAAGAATTTATGACAGAGTAACAGTACTATGCTCTGAAAAACGTACCTTTACCCTGAAATCAAGGACTATTTATACTGTTTGAAATGACTACTGTGCCTTGATGTCACCCTAATTTGGGAGCATCTGATTGGCTAATCAAAGTAGTGGGACACGTGGCAGCGCTTAACTTGTCAGCACTCCTCACTTTCATATAAAGGTGCAGATCATCTTTGCTGGGCCTAAGCACAATTTTTGGGCCAGGAGAAGAACCTTTAGTACGCTTTCTTCAGAGAAACGTACTTTTAGGTCTGCCACCTTCAGGCCCTTTGTACTTTACTCCTCTGCAAATATGCCATGTGTAAGGCTCTGATGAGGCCACGTGTTAGCGCAATAGCCGTTGATTTTTAGGCTACAACAAATACCATCCCGGAAAAGCTAATGTAGTTGATGATGCCTTGAGTCGTAGAATACCAACCTCAAAGACTAGAATTTCGATATCCAATACCTGAGCCATTGATGATGATCTTTTTAGAGTGGCTGTAGAATTCATTTAGAAGAAAAAAGGTCTTTGTTCGAATGCACTAGAGGTAAGGTCGAGCTTATTTATCAAATAATGAAAACTCAGGGAAAAGATTTACAACTACAACGAATAACGGTTATCATGAAGAATGGGAAGTCGCCTGGTTTTGTGAATCAAGAAGATGGAACATTGAGGTTTCAAGGGAGATTATGTGTTATAAATGATGAAAATTTGAAGCAATTTTATTTTACAGAGTCTCACAATGCACTATACTCGATTCACCCTAGAGGAAATAAGTTATATAAATACAAATACCTGAGACGGGTGTACTGGTGGAGAAATATTAAGCAGGAAGTAGGATATTTTGTGGCTAAATGTTTAACATGTCAGAGGATTAATATAGAACATCAGAGGCCAGATGTTTGTTGCAACCTTTCGATGTGCCAGAATGGTAATATGATTCTATATCCATGGACTTTATCTTGGGCTTGTCAAGCTCAACTAAAGGAATGAATGCTATTTGGGTTATTGTGGATTGATTGATAAAATAAACACATATCCTAGCAATAAAGAATCGGCGTATAGACCAATTGGCTGGATTATATATTAACACAACAATGTTACTGCATGGAGCCTAGCTCAATTGTTTCTAATCATGATTCAAGATTTCAAGCAAAATTTCGAAGGAGTTGCAGATTTCTCAAACAAGACTTAACTTCAGTACTACTTTTCATCCGATAATAGATGGACAAACACAAAGGACAAATCAAATTTTGGAGGACATACTCACAGCGTGTGTTTAAGATTTCAATGAACTTGGGGGAGATTCTTACTTATGGTGGAGTTCTCGTACAACACCAGTTATCAAACTACAATTGGGATGGCTCCGTATGAAGTAATTTATGGAAGGAAATGTTACGCACCTTTGTGCTGGAGTCATATTGATGAAGCACGTGTCATAGTCCCAAAATAAATTTAGGAAACCACGTATAAGATCCGATTAATATAATCAAGAATAAAATCAGCTCAAACTACAAAACAGAGTCATCTAGATCAATGGAGAAGGCCATTGGAGTTTATGGTAGGATATCATGTATTCTTAAAAATATGACATACAAAAAGGATCATGAGATTTTATTTGGCCAATCAGGAAAGTTAAGTCCAAGGTACATTGTTGAACCATATGAGATCTTAGAACAAGTGAATCAAGTAGCATATCGGTTAGCATTAATGACTGATTTGGACAAGGTCCATAGTGCATTCTATGTTCCGATGTTGTACAAATATATCATGCATCTCAGCCATATACTCAGACATGAATCTTCATAGGTGCGTAATGATTTGGCCTATGAGAAGAAACCAATTGAAATACTTGATTGTAGGGAAAATCAATCGAGAAGTAAGGTAATACAAATGGTGAAAGTTTTATATGCTAACCACTCGACCTCTGAGGCTACTTTGGAAGTAGAAGAACAAATGAGCATGAAATACCCCCATCTTTTTCTCTTAGGATGATTATTATCTTTTATGTGATTGATGATATATATTATACGAATGTAAACATTAATTATATGACACTGTCTGTTACTTGTATGCTTGAGCTGAATTCATATATGAATGCATATGTTACCTATGATATAAGTTCTAACCGAGGTTCAGTTTCGAGGACAAAACTTTTTCTAAGAGCGGAAGGATGTAATATCCTGATATTCAACTTCATATTTATTAATAACAAATCTTTATTATTAAGCTAAAAGTGATACTATTTTAGTAAATAATAAATACTAGGTTAATTGTCAATTATATTTGGATTTCTAAATTATGTTGAAAGAATGTTGATTATTGGGATAAATGATTTGTAATTAAAACACTTAGCATTTTCTTTCTAAAGAACTTTGTCATTATTTTAGGTATTCAATGTTAGGTCAATAATAGTAGTGTTAAAGTGTCAAGTCCTTCACCAAAAAAGAAGTGTCAAGTCTAACACAATTGCAACCCCAAGTGCTGAAGTTAACACCGGAAATAAAATTTTTTAAAAAAGAAAAAGGAAAAAATAACAGTAACCCTCCTCTCGCTCTCTCTTCTTCCTTCTCTGCGTGCATTCCATGGCAAAACCCTATTTTAAGGTTGTATATGCTTGTGTTTGTGTTATGTTTATTGTTCATTGTTCTTTTCTTTTTGGGTTTGAACCTATGATGAGCCGTGTACTTTGTACAATGGCGAGCAATTGACAGTTGACACTAGAGCAGGTTCAATACTGGGTTTCATAACATTTGAGTTGAGGACGCCAATTTATGGGGGCGGGGGTACTTTGTATTATGAAGAGTTTCAGATGTAAATTTTATTCTTGGGTTGATGCATGTATAGGTTTTATTATGTTTGTAATATTGAGCAGATTTAATGTGTTTGTGCTGTTTGGATTCCTCGATTTCCTCTTCAGGTTGTTTCAGCAAAAGCATTAACGATTTGGGGCTTGGGATTATGAATCATTTGTTCTCTTGATTTGTTGAGAGGTTTAAATTAATACCCGTGTTTGGGTTCTTAAATTTTCAAAGGAAGCTCTAACGAAATTTTGAGTCAACTTATGTGATTATCGTATTGTGATATCTATTATCTGATTTTGAAGATTGGGGCGTTACAACTATCTAGTTATTAGTCATTATTTTACTATAACAAAACTAGTTCTTGATCATTGGTTGTATTGCGGAGTTACAATAGTGTGAGCAACCATTTACAAAATTCTTGTATGCACCACTACAGAAAAGTAATCCCAGTTATTCACAAAAGTAACCCCCATTTATGCATACAAGTAACCTCATTTATTCTTCCTTTGTTCATAAGAGGAACCAAGTATATGACAATTTTCAACGCAACTTATCACCAATTTAAAAAATAAAAACCTGTAACGTTTTTAGGATTATGAAAAGATTGTAGGTTGTATTATTGGGTGGTGCAATGAGTATATGAAATATCTTTCTAAGGGTATGTTTGATCAATTGAATTTTGGTAATGAAAACATACAACCTTATATGACTTTGGAAATTTAAAAACCTTTGTGTAGGTCACGCATATGTGACAATGGTGCTCACCCCTTCCGAAACCGTAGCCCAAGCACTCCCCACTAGAGAACATTACCTCCTTCAGTAGCGACCTGTTTGGCTTACTCAAGCCAAGTTGTGCTAGTTATTCATGTCAACTATGTCATGCCTTACGCTAGCACAATCGAAAGCCATCATTAGTTCATTTGACAAGGATTAAATTACAAAGACTATTCCTATTCACTTGATAGTATGGGAAAATAATATGAACTGAAAATGTGATGCTTCTACATTAGGTGGCTAATGATTTTGCATAAGCTTTGAAGCATGAAAATCTTCACACGATTTATAATTATGTTGCTATGGGGAGTATAGAAACTCAAACTTCAATATGTCGATATATCCTCCCACCATAATTGGAATCAAGGAAAACAAACAATGCATCTTATGGAGGTTCCTAGCTAGTAATAATTTACCATGTCCTCTACAAGCTATCTACATAATATGATTTCATAGACCTGTCAGTTTCCCTTGTCATATGTGTAGACCAAAAATCAACTCTTCGTTTGGGAAGGAAAATACGAAATGAAACACATAAACCACTACTTAAACAAGATCTGGGTTTTTGATGTGAAATAAACCATGAATCCATGTCTTTTATAAAATGGTAGATAAGTTAGGATTTCTAGCTATAGTTGTTTAAACACGTTAGGATTCTATTTTGTTTAGGTTTATATTTTGTTTTTAGGCTATATTCTTTTTCACTAGATGATAAGTGTGTTTCTAACGCATCTTATAAAGTCCATTTAGCTCATTTTGATCCTCTTTCTCCCCTTTATTCCCTCTTTCTTCTCCTTTTCCCCTTGTCTTTTATTCACTTGATTATTCTTGAACATAGTGACATTTTGCTATATTTTCAGTCACGTTTGACTGAGTGTCTAGTATAGTTGCTTTCACTATGTTTTGCTATGTTCTTAATATAGGTGGAACTATCTAAGATGGCTACAAGTTGTAGAGTTTGCAAAAGACGCAATGAAAATATAGCACACGTTGAGAAACTATGCACGTCCACTCGCACGAAGGAGCATATTGCACAATAAAAGCTTATTCAGGGAATTTCAAACGGACAGAACTTTCAAACCACAAAATTGGATGATGTTAATTCTAGTTGGAGGTGAAAGCTTGTTTCGATAGCTTTCCAATGATTGGTCATGAGCTTTATTTGGATCTAAAATGAAAGAATTATGCGTGTTTTACGTTGAACTGTCCGATCAGAGTAGAACAATTGGTTCGCCCGCACCCACTAGTAGAATAATTTCTTATTGCTGCGGTTTTACCCATACGCATCAATATATTACGTAAAAATAAAGATAAAATATAAAATAAAGATATTGCTGCGGTTTCGGCTTAAAACTGCAGCAATATGGTATCAACAGAAAATTTTTTGAAAAAAAACTGACTATTTGACCAGGCATATTGCTGTTGTTTTTGATATATTAAAATAATATTAAAAAATAATATTTTAATATATTGCTGCGGTTATTTAAAGGAACCGCATCAATATCATTAAAAAGAAGTATGGAAGTAATGAGTTAGAGTTGTTTTTCCTCACTTTCCCTCTCTCACCCGCCGTTCCGCCTATTTTCCTTTCAACCTCTCATCTCTTTCATCTCTCTCGTCTCTCTCATCTCTCTCAACTTCTCTTCATCTCTTCCTCTTAACCGTCGGGCGTGCTTCTTCGTCGGACCACCGCCGTTCATCACTTTCTGTTTCTCACACACCGTTCTTCTTCGTCGGCCCACCGCCTCCCGTCAATATTCGAAGTGAACGAGCAAAGCCAAGTGCTTTCTCTCAACAATCGGGCGTTCTTCTTCGTCGGCCCACCGGCCTCGACCGCCTCCTGTTAATCTTTGAAGTGAACGAAGCGAAGCCGACAAAGCTGCCAAGCCCACCGGCCTCGACCGCAAGTCGCTCCTCTACTCCGTCCTTCGCATCTCTTCACAGATCGTTTGCATTCCGTGTACCGGTGGTGGTTCGCATTCCTTTCGTCTCCACCACCGGCATTCGCCGTTCGAGTTTCAAGATCTAGATATTTTCCCTTTTTTCTTCAATTTTTAATTTTTTGTTAATTCTCTATAATGCGAGTCATTTTTTTCTTGTTAATGCGAGTCATTCGATGAATGCGAGTCGTTCGAGTCTATTTTTTTCTTTTTCGTTTTTTTTTTTAAATTTTTCCTTAGCTTGTTAGTCTGTTTTCATTTTTTTAACGTTTTGTAATTAGGGTTAGTAAAATTTTTTTTTTTAATATATATCAGTTTGGGTTAATTACTTTAATGTTGTTATTGTACTGAAATAGTCTCCTTGAATTTAAAAATGTTTATCTTATAAGTGTATTATAATTATCACAAATTTACGCCTTAAGTAATGAAAAAAAAATACTTGCCCTGCATATATTGCTGCGATTTTGGGAAGAAATCGCAGCAATAAACCTGTATTTTTAATGTTAATAAAATACATATTGTTGCGATTTTCCCAAGAAACCGCAGGAATATTCTTATTGTTTTACTATTAAATACAGTATATTGCCGCGGTTTTACCCAGAAACCGCAACAATATATTAATTACCTATTGCTGACCCCTTAATTGCTGCGCGGCCAAAACCGTCGCAATAGGGCACTTAATGACCGCAACAATAAGCATTTATTCTAATAGTGAGCTCTTGACAAATCGCTGAATTCTAAGATCGGTATATTTGGTGCATCTGCACCTGTTTGTGCAGTGTGCCCACACCGTCTATGTTCCGTCAAAAATTGTGAGGCTTCGTGGCTAATTAAAACAGTAGAGATGATTATTATTGGACTTGTGCTTTATTCTATAGACTAGAGAGTGATATTAGGGTTCTTATTTGAGAGAAAAACATTTGGTTATTATTTAAAGTTGTTGATTTTATAGACTTTCAAGGTAACCTTCATTAATTTAATTTCAAAGTTTTTAGGTTTATTCATCTTTTAGATTATCAATCTCTCCTTTTCCATAATAGTAGTTTTCTTTTATTATAGTTTCATCTTTGCTTATTTTCATTAGATTGATTATCCCTTAATCATGTATAGCCCTAGATTAGTTATAAATTTCATGTTTTTATGTTTAGAATCCATGATTCGTAAGTAGTCTCCTATTTAGGGGTAGGGTGAAAGTATGGATTACGGTTTTCATGTATTGTTAATGTAATTATGATGATCTAAATATGACGATGCATTGATCTTGGTGTTTTGAAGTGTTAGGATAGATATTGATCACATTTATGCTATGGTATTTTTGGTTTCAAATGTTCTTAATCGAATTTTGAACTCTTCCATCACCCCCCGTGAAGCAACTTAATTTATAGGCCCAAATATTAGGTAAAAATTAAGGGGATCCTTGTATTTGGGGTTTTCCGAACTCATTGAATCTATTAATCAATTGACTAAAGACCATTCAATAAAGGATATGATTCATTAAGATATTATTCTTGAGAATCATTGAAGAGAAGACTCGAGTATATTAGAGGAAAACCAAACCTTGCATAATCGTCGCCTTCAAATCACAATTGCATTAGTGATAATTGTTTCCACTTTTATTCATACTAGTAACATTATCTCTAGTGGTTTGCTCATTGATATTTTCATCTCCTATTAATTGCTAGATATTTGATAGTAGCTAGTCATAGTTGTTACAAAAATCATTCAAAAACCCCTTAATTAGGTAATTTAGACTTGATAGACTTCGATTCATCCCATTTCCTTTGTGGATCGACCCTTAACTTGCCTTTACCACGTTTTAAGTAATTGCTTGTTAGGTTTTACAAATATTGTTTAAAAAGTGATTTTTTGTGCCTTAACGACACACTAAAAACCTCGTTAATATGTGGGGATATCTAGCTATAGTTTTTTAGTCCTGTTAGGATTCCATTTTTTAGGTTTATATTTTGTTTTTAGGGTATGTTCTTTTCAACTAGACTGAACTGAACCGTTTGTTTAAACTAAAACGAACTTGTTTTGGGTAGAGGTGGGCATGGGCCGGGACGGCACGACCCAGCACGATTTGGGCATGGGGTGGGCCGTCCCTGCCCGGCACGATTTAGGCCCGGCCCAGCAAGAGTCCGCTCGAGGCCCGGCTCGTTATTTGCTACGTGGGCCGCGGGCCTGTCACAATCAAGAAATTTTATTTTCGGCCCGCGGACCGAACACTCCTTTCCTTTGTTTTTTACCCTAAAACTATCAAAATTACAAAAAAACAACATAAAACATGGGCTAGGCCCACAGGAAGCACGAGCCCGGCCCGTGGACAAATTTTTTAAATTTCACGCCTGGTGTGGCACAGCCCGCCACTCATGGGCCCGGGCCCGGGACGGCCCGCCATTTACTCAAGCCCGCGGGCCGAGCCCCTGAACAGACCCGGCCCATGCCCACCTCTAGTTTTGGGTGAAAAACTCGTAAGATGGCGGACTGGTCAAGACTGATGGTCGAAGACCGTTGAGGGGTGACCAGATGTTTAAAGAGTGATGCGAGGTATGTAAAAACGAGGGTTAGACTACACCGACGGTGTTTCCAGGATTGCCCCTCCAACACTCAGGTTAGTGAATGAACTTAGCGGTTAGTAATTACCTTAGTGATGGGGAATTATTTATAGGCATCGAGATGTGTGAAAGGCGACTGCCAGGCTGGACCAAGGTCTTACTTGGGCTAGGGCCTGTGGACTGGATGACCTTTTTAAGCACAGGGGGCCATCTTGTAATTTCATCATAGACAGGCGGCCTAGTGATATATTGGGCCCAAACATTTTATTTCACACGAAATGTGCAATGGGGGACTCCTCCGGATTCGCATGTTTTGTAAAATGTTGTGGTACCTTTCGTGGTCTCTGAACCTTGTTCCAGGCGTTCGGGAGCTAATGAGCCCCATGTACCTCGAAGGGCATCTTTAGACCTAGCCCAAGGTGTTTAGGGGTTAATGATCCGCATGTACGTCGAGGGGTCTCTTTGGACTTTGCTCGAGGTGTTCAGGGGCTAATGTAGCACGTGTACCTCGATGGATGTTCTCGGACCTCGCTTGAGGTGTTCAGGGGCTAATGAGCCTCATGTACCCTGGGAGGAATCTTTATACCTCACTCAAGGTGTTCAGGGATCAATAAGCCCCATGTACCTCAAGGGGTGTATTTGGACCTCGCTCGAGGTGTTCAAGGGCCAATGATCCCCATGTACCTTGAGAGGCGTCTTTGGACCTCGCTCGAGGTGTTCAGGGGGCAATGAGCCCCATGTACTTCGAGGGTTGTCTTCGGACCTCACTCGAGGTCAGAGGCTAATGAGCTCCACATACCTTGAGAGTTGTCCTTAGATCTCACTCGACATACTTAGTGGCCAGCGAGCCCCGTGTATCTCGAGAGGTATATTCGGACATAGGGGCCAATGTGCCCCGTGTATCTCGAGAGGTATCTTCGGACATCGCTCGAGGTGTTCAGTGGCTAATGCTCTCCATGTATCCGGAGAGGCGTCTTTGGAGCTCGTTCGAGGTGTTTAGGGGCCAATGTGTTTCATGTACCTCGAGAGGTGTCTTCGTACCTCAGTCGAGGTATTCGGGGGATAATGAGCCCCATGTATCTCAACACGTGTCTTTCTTCCGTAGCACTTGACCGACGCTAACTCCACTCGTTTGGGGAGAATTGGAGTATCATTCACTCGATCTGGGTGAAGTGCTAGGTGTAGATATTTTTAGCTGTAATTCAGTCATGCTAGTTATCGTATGGTTACCCAAGCAAGTTGAGGTGGACTAATTGGGAAGGACAAAGGGATCACCCTGGTGAGGGTGACTGTTGCGCCTCGCTTTGGGCCCAATGCGGTATTTGTAGTTCCTTGTGATTACTCAGGCCCACGAGATGTCAATTGTTTTCTGTAGAGTATTGCTTATAAATGGGGGGACCGCATCATTTTTCTCTTATAAATAGATGAATCTGAGTGTACCCCTCCGACGAGCTGCGTCACTATTGATAAAGCTTAGTTGGAGCTGGGGTTGCGGTTCACTATCGACCCTTTCATAGCCTCTATACTCAAGGCTTATGACATTGCGCTCTGCCAGCTGATGCCCAATAGTGTCGGTACAATGATAGGTTTCTTCGCCATTTGCAACCTGATGAGTGTCGCTCCTTCGATCAAGTTACGAATGAATTTGATGAAGCTGGTTGTCAGGTCCCCGACGATCCATGGTGAGGGTTGGTATAGTTTTGTAGCCCGACTTTGGTAGAAAAAGTCGATACGATGACCTTGAACCAACACCTGTTTCAGACCTAGTTTTTATACTTGATAGGGGTGCATAGTGAGGTTTTCCTATAGTACCTCGACTCAAGGAGTCTAACTTGGTGCTAAACAGATCGGTGCCTCATATTTGGAGGGAGGAGGCAGTCGTCGCTATATACTGCCAGACCATTACCAAGGAGGTCGAAGGGATACATAAGAGGGTTACCGCGCATTGGGTCCTGAATGTGGTGGGCCTGAGTGATGAGAATTTCTTCTCGACCCTTAGCTTGAGTCCAGCTTACCCCAAGGGTAGGATGCTAATCGATGCGGTCTCCTATGTGTCATGGATTATATTTTCTTTATGAACTAACATTTGCTCCTTACAGAGATATTGATCGTCAACACCTCGACAAAGTCATGTGGAAGCGGTTCACTAGAGGATGCAAGAGAAGATTCACCGGAAGATCTCGCAGTGGGAAAGCCAGTGCCCTTCCCCCTCCCCCGATAAGTTTCTTTTTTTGGGTGGTTTCCCTCTCCATTTGCATTCGGGATCATCTTACTTTGTTTGTTATGTGTAGGACCCAATCTAGAATAGCCGCTCTTGAGCTCCTGTCATCACTTCCCTCGTGGCCCCACATGTCCTGGAGGGACGAGAGTCGGTTGTAGTCGAGGAGCCTTTCATTTAGCAAAAAGGATAGAACTTTAGGGCCCCTCGATAATGTGACGTTTCTTCTCGGCGCGGGGGTGTCATGCCGGAGAGGAAGAGGCTGAGGGAAAGTGAACCAGAAGCTTTTTCGAATCCATTTACCAAGCTCACTAAGCTCGAGAGGGAAGAGTGCTTTAATTTGGTCATCTAGCACATCTTCACTCAAGCCGACATTGACGTCTGTCGAGAATTGGACGAGGAGGAAGATGTCGAAGGGCTACATGCCTCCTTGGTTGATGTAAATACACATTTCTCCTTGGAATTTTTCTTCTTTTCGAGATTCTTGTTTAACTTAGTTCCCCGATTTCTCAGTAGTCCTCGATCCAGATTGCCGTCATGAGCCATCGACGCACTGTTTGTGCTACGAAGCTTCGAGAGGAGATTGCTAATCAAGAGGAGTTGGCCTTGAACTACAGGATCGACCTCAAGAGGACCAAGAAGGACCTTGAAGCCAAGAAGAAGAACTTTGATGACAAGGAGGCATCCTTAGAGCAGAAGGTCCTCGACGTTTAAAGCTGATTTTGAATTCTTCCTTCAGACAACTGAACTCCCACCACAGCAGGCGGGATAGTTCCTCAGTCGTCATCGGGGAGCTCTTGGCGAGGATACATTAGAATATGTTGCTAAAATAAACGGGAGATGAGGATCGACCCATTCAGCCAAGTTCCAAAGAAAGACTGTTGACAGGCAAAAAAAAAACAAATGCGTGCAGGGAAGAGTTCCGCGAAGGGTTCCAACTCGACTCCATTAAGAAAGACAGTACGATGATTTTAAGGGGAAGTCTTCCACAACTCGATTGTTAGAACTCCCGAGATGGCAAGGACTTGCAGTTGACATGAGGCTCCAGGACGCCGAGGTTGCTACGAAGGAGACACTAGGAAAGGTTCGAGTATCCCTTTCCAGAGTATGTCCCTCGACTGCCTGGTCCCTCGAGAAAGGCTGAGTACGATGCCATTGTCGAGGTTGATCTAACCGATGATACATCTGCAAAATCTCATGCTCCTCCGAAATCTCATGCCCCACTGCACCAGAATGTCGAGGATGAACGTTTGTCAGTTCATACTGAGGAGGTAGAGGTCGAGGACCACTATTCCAACGAGGAGCTCCAGGTGAACAATGCGGATGTCGATGGTGATGGTGATCAGAAAGTAGATGACTCTAGTCCTGTCTCCCTGAGCACCAGGGATTCTTCAGATAACTCAAGCTACTCAGAATAGTGTAGTGCCTCTTGTTGATCTTGTACTTAACCATGTTGGCTTTTCCTAGCTTTAGGATGTAATTGTTTATTGAATGAAGAAGTTGTTGCGTTGTCTCACTTTATTAGTGTATTGGCTGTTAATCATTCACCAATTGAAAAGGTCATTGATCTGAGCTTGGTGTACTTAAGCGTGCTAGGAGTTCAATTTTTGTTCCTTTTATTGGGCCTTGAAATGAGTCCCATAGGGGTAGTTATTGCAAACTCGGGAATTGCAAACCAAGCTTCCTTTTCCTTTTCTCTCTCTTATTTCGATCGACCATCTTCTTTCTTCAACTTATCTCGAGAGTCGATGTCTCGACACTTGATCATACGCGGGGCCGTTCAAGCGGCTAATCGTCGCCAGCTGGCGAAGTCTGGCTCGAGCACCATCCCATTGGTGTCTGGGGTGCCCGTCCCCTCGAAGGTTGTTCCTGCTGATGAGCCTTCATCGAAGAAGAACACTAATCATTCATAGGCTCCTAAAGACGCTACCAATTGCTTCTCCTGCTGTTGTGAAGAAGGATGTAATAACCCTGTTTTTAAGAACGTTTATTTATATTTTCATGGTGTTTGTAATATATTTAATTCTGTCAAGCTTATAAAGTTATTATTATTATTATTAAAATTATTTTGGGTTTTATGTGCGACTAAATTGAGCGATATTTGGCCCTAATAGGAAACCAAAGTCATTTCTTTTTCTTTTTGTTGTCGGTTAATGATGAAAACCCTTAAAGTATCACTTAATCTCTCTCTCTCTCCAGTCACTTTCCTCTCACCTTAAAAAAACCCATCCTCTCTCTGTGAAAATCAAAACCCCAAACCTTATTTCTCCTCCGTCGTTGCCTCGTCGGAGTTCCCTTTCAGCTTGCCGGATTTCCTCCCCTATGCGATGCTCTCTTTTATCTCCTCTGCTCGCACTGTTGTTGCAACTCTGCTCTGTCGGTGCTCGTGTACTGTCGTCTAGTTGCTATCATAGTGCTGTTGGTGTTGTTTTGGGTCGTCGTTGGTGCTGCCGGCGGTGTTCCTCTTCGCACGGTGCCACTGCTACTCGCCGGTGCTCAACCAACCCCGCCGAAGCTTCGAGAACCCTATGTTCCCCTTTTCTTCGCTGCTCCTAGTAGAGCAGAGATAAAGTTACCTCTTTTTTCCCAATTCAGAATTCTTGATTAGTAATTCAAGACCAATTTATATTTAGACTATGATTAGGAGTTTAATTATGCAGTATAGTTAAATTGAGAGGAGTTATGGTGGTTGATGTTGTGGTGGTTGTTGTTGGTTGTGCTGATGTATTGTTATTGTTGTTATTCTGTTATTATGCTTAATGTTGTATTGTTGGTGTTGATAGTATTACTATTATTGTGGTGGTGTTGTTGTGCCATTGCTTTTATGGTGTCGTTGTTGCCCTTGTGTTTCTGATGCAACTGGTGTTCTGTGTTGCTTCTTTGTCGGTGCAGTTGTGTGTATGGTGCTGCCGTTTATTTATGGTGGTGCTGCTGGTGTTCTTATTGCTCTTAGTTCTTGTGGTGTGTCATTGTTGAAGAAACAACCAAAGTAATGTTGTAATTTCCTAAAGGACAAATGAATAGTAAAATTAGTTTCAAGTTTTTTCAGTTAAGTTTGTTAGTTCAAGTTGATTGATTTAGTTCTATAATTTAGATTTATGTTTCTACGAGGTAGAATCGGTTTAAAGAACTTAAGATTTAGAGTTTGTAAGTATGGTTGTAAAGGATTTCGAAATTGGGAATTAGTTGTGATTATGATTTCTAGTGTAGATTAGTTTAAGTTTGGTTATTGATTATCATTATAATTGTGAGGTGATTCTTGGAGGATGATTTTGGAGTGAAGTATCATTCGAGATTACGAAGGAAATTATGTTGGTTGAATTGGATTGCGATTCAGGTAAGTTTTATGTTCAGTAAAATCATTTACTCATGCCCATGTGTGTGTGGATCTCTGTTCTATTGTTAATAATTAAGTTCGTACTATGGCCACAGATATGAATGTGATGATGAAATGTCATTGATCGATTATGAATACGCAATTATTTTATTGGCTTAGTTTATGAATTGAAAATATAAAGTGGGCAAGGTATGGGTGGATGGCGGTTACTTCTTTTGACCTGAAACGGTCGGCTACGCTCCATAACGAACCTTGGGGGTAGTATTTTTGGGCTCCATAATAAACCTTGTAGGCAACATTTGTACAAAGCTTGTACTTGCCACTGATTTGTTTAAAAGAGTGAGCTACGCCACCATTGTAACGGAAAGAATTTATTTGACAAATAAAATGTTTATAACGTGCTGAAGTAAAGGTTACGAGTTTTCCACTCATTTTGGAATTTTGATTGTTTTGTATATCTTCCCTGAATTTGTAGATTTTGTATCAAGAGCTCGGGAATGTAAATGAAGCAAGATTATAATGTCGTCATAGTTTATGGATTGAGCTTGTATCTAATTAGTTGATTGGAGAATAGTCATTGATATTTTTGATGTATAATATTTTGGGAATAAAAGTGGAGTTATTGGTGTATTAAGGTTGTTTTCCGCTGCGAAGTAATTTATTTAAGAGTTAATTGTTGCTTATGGATGTTGAGTGTGTTTCAGTTAGCCCCTCGGAAGAGCAGGATGTTACATAGGAGATTTCAAAGGTTAAGATCGAGGACCAGCCATCGCTTCCTCTTCTCTCGTATGGAGGGAAACAACCCTCTAAGAAGAGGTTAAAAGCGGAGGACTCTCCTTCCCCGATGGTTGTACCTTTTATCGCCCTCTTGAGGGTGGAGCTTGTGGAGAGGTTCGACCAGGCCTCCTACTCCTTACTAATTGCTGTTGATGAAGCAGCTTGCTTTGCATAAGGAGGCCAAGAGCTTGAGGCCATCAAGGCCAGCTTGGTCGAGGTGTGGGGTTTGGATATTTTTGGCAAGTTTTTGTTTATGTATAGGTTTCTTGTTTTAACTTTAAGCTTTCTCTTGTTCCTCATCTACCGATCAGGGCATCCGCTATGGCTCGACCGTCCCATAGTATCTCTGTTGTAGATGCCTATAAGGTCCAGTTGTCCTTCGACAAGAGGAGTGCCTTACCAACCTAATATGAACTGTTGAGCTAAAGCTTTTCGAGGTCGATTGAGCCATCAAGAAGGACCAACAGTCCATCGAGGAGAAGACTGCTCAGTTCGAGGACACCATCAAGGACCTCACCAAGTAGAGGGACTCAGCCAACAAGAGGCATCGTCATACCATGAAGTAGTACAAGGTGGTCGTGGCCGAGGCAAAGAGGACCGACAAGCGGGCTAAGGAAGTTATTGCTCAGGCCACAACTTGTCGAAATCTCATTATGGACAACTGGAAGGCCTGGAACGAGGGAAGGTTCTGCCTCGAAGACGCCGCTGCACAGGCTTCTAAGGTCGATCATGCTGAGGCCCTCTGGATGGTGCGGGTTGTGCTGCAGAGGATCCCTTTCTCAAGTCGAGGTCGCCACACCTCGGGAGGACGATGCAGAGGCCCCCAAGAAAGAGGACCACGCTTCTACTGCTGGTATCCTTGAGGGATGATACCGCCTCCCCATTTCTTTCACTGGGTGTTGATACCGCCGCACTTTTTGCAGTGTTCGCCCCACTTCTTCCGTTGTTCAGACCTCCTGCGAGGGTTAATGAAGGCTCCCTCGATGGCTTCTCTACTTTTAAGCATACCTTTTCTTCTTAGACTTTTATCTTAGCTTGATATGTATCTCGTTTGATTAATGAAATAAAGTTTTTGTTTCGATACACTACTGTCTTCATTGTTTTGCCTTTGAAATTTAATGTTATCAATATTGCATACACAATGGGTTCAAAGCTCAACATTCATTACATAAAACTTTAGCTGACAAAACAGCTTACAGGAGTTGGCTTATAGTACACCAAGATGTGACACACATATGAATTTATGCCCCAAATTTCTATGGTAAACACTTAGATATAAAATTTTCGGATGTTGTCAGTATTCCATGATCGAGGCAGCTCGCGACCTTCCTGGTCTTCGAGGCGGTAAGTTCCTAGGTGGACTACTTTAGTAACTTTGTAGGGACCTTCCCAATTAGGTTGAAGTTTACCAAGTCGAGGTTCCCTTCATGTTGCCTCGAACTTTCTTAGGACCCAGTCATTGTCTTGTAGTGGTTGATGCTTACCTCGTCGGTTAAAGAGCCTTGTGAGCCTTAGTTTGTAAGAGATAGCTCTGAGAAGGACGTTGCCTCGAGTTTCGGGAAGCAAATCGAGATTGAATCTCTTCTCTTCCTCGTTGCGGCTTTGGTCGTAGAAGGTGATCCTTAGTGAGGGGATACCAACCTCGACGTGCAATATAGCTTCGTTCTCGTACACTAAGTTAAATGGTGTCTGTCCTATGGCTTCCCTAACTATTGTCCTTGAAGACCATAGAATTCCAGGAAAACCATCAATCCCTGACCCCTTTACTCCCTCGAGCATCATTTTTAAACCCTTTAGCACAACTATAATTGTTAGCTGCCTCAAGTTACCCGTTGGTCTAGGTTCGACTCACATCTGAGAACCTGGTCTTAATGCCGAAGCGAAAGCAGTATTCCCTCGTTGCCCCGCTGTTAAATAATTGCCCGTTGTTTGATATGAGAACTCGAGGGACCCCAATCTTGTGATTAATTTTTCCAAATGAACAGCTAGACATGTTTGTTAGTGACGGAGGCTAGCGGCTCGGCCTCGACCCATTTAGTGAAGTAGTCAATGACGACCACCGCTGTCTTGAGGTAGGGGGAAAGGTCCCAAGAGATACATGCCCCACATGTCGAAAATCAGTGGAGCCTGGATGGTTGTCAAAGGACCGACAACTTGATGGGGCAAGTTAACATGCATCAAGCATTCTATGCATTTTTGGACAAAGCTTGAAGCGTCTTCTTTCAAGGAGGGCCAGTAATACCCGGCTCAAAGGGCTTCTGTAGCGATGGGTCTTGCACCCTGATGACTCCCGCATGCCCTCTGGTCTATTTCTCTATGTACATAGTCCTCCTCTTGTGAGGTTAGTCAACACAGGTTGAGGTTGGTGAAATATTTCTTATAGGATTCTCTATCGTGGTAGATGAACTGTCGAGCTTGTTTCCTCACTTTCTCATCTTCTAATTTGTCGGTGGGCAATAAGATAAGACACTATATTTTCCATCCAAGTGGGACTCCTGTCGAGGGTCGCTACCCCCTTATTTATACTGTGTTCTTTAAGCACTACCCATATTATGGGATGTGGTGACAAGTCCTCAACTAAGCTAGCCAGCCTCGACAGCGCGTTTGCCTGTTGGTTCTCTGATCGAGCGATGTGGCTGATAGTGAAGTGAGCCAATTATGTTACTTCTTCTTTGATTTTCTTCAAGTACACTTTCATGTTGTCTTCTTTGGCTTTGAATTTCCCCGTCACTAGACCTACGATGAGCTAGTAATCTGAATGAACTTTAATTTTTCGACCCCCTCCGGTTTTACACAATTGTAGACCAAGTAGAAGACCCTAAAACTCGACTTCATTTTTTGATGCAGTGAAGTCGAAATTGACGGCATACTCAGTTCTGTTCTTTTGAGGATCGAGGACTGGTAGTCTGACACTGCAACCAGCCTTTGAGGATGACCCATCGACAAATAATTCCTAGGAAACTTCTTTAGTGGGCTCAGGTTTTGAAGTACATTATGCGATGAGGTCCGCCAAGGCCTGTGCTTTGATGGCTTGACAAGGGTCGAATTATTTCCCATAGTCTACCAGCTGGTTAGCCCAATCCGTCACCCTGTTAGACTACTTCTTCCCCTCGATCACCTTTCGTAGGGGTTGGCTGGTCAATACTCTGATAGGGTGTGCTTGAAAGTGAGGCTAAACTTTTTCATGTGATGATCACCTGCAAAGAAAATTTTCTCCATGGGGGGTATTTTGCTTCTTCGCCTCGAAAGGTGTGGCTAGATGTTTCTTTAACCGCTGAAATGCCTCTTCCTCGGCTTCATCCCAATCGAAGGTCGATTGTTTTAATGTTATGATGTACAAACTTTTATCTACAGATAGCCGGTTAGGCATTAGACTTCCTTGAATTTTCGACGGCTTTTCATCTCGATAATAGCCTGGATTTGTCCGGGTTAGCCTCTATGCCCCTCTCATCTACTAGGAAGCCAAGAAATTCCCCCCACCCCCTTTATGCCAAAGACATACTTCTTTGGATTGAGTTTCATAAAGGTTTCTCGCAGGTCAGAGATGTGGTCCTGCTCTTGCTTGCTCTTGACAATCATGTTGAAATACTTCCACATTTATTCATGTTTGATTTTCGAATAATTTTTTGACAAAACACTGGTATATTGCGCCAACATTCTTTAGGCGAAAGGGCATCACCTTGTAAGTGTACACTCCAAGCTAGTGGTGAATGCAGTGTGAACTTCATCCTCTTCAGCCATGGGAATTTGGTGATACCCTACGTTGGCGTCCATGAAGCTGAAAGGGGTGTGCTCGACCGTCGAGTCAACCAGTTTGTCTCACTTAGGGAGGGAAAAGTCGTCTTTCGGACAAGCATTGTTCAGGTCTGTGAAGTTGACACACATCCTCCATGTTCCAGAAGACTTACGAACAAGCACCACATTAGCCAGCCATTTAGTGTGCCGACATTCTCTTATGAAACCTGTTGGTAACAACTTTTTAATGTCTTCGGCTGCTGCTTTCCTTCTCTCGATGCCCTGGTGTCGCAATTTTTGCTTTACCCGTCGATGCCCCTGCTTGATCTTAAGGCGATGGACCATGACTCGAGGGTCAATGGCCGACATCTCATCGACTGTGTATACAATGACCTACAGATACTCTCAGATGACGTCGACCATCTGTGCTCTCACATGATTGGAGATCTGCTTGCCAATCCTTATTATATTTCCTTTCTTTTTGTCAATACAGACTTCTTCCACTCCATCCATCTGCCCAGGGCTCTCGTACCATTTTGGATTTTTGACAACGTAGAGCGCCATGACGGATAGAGGTTCTTTGGCTCAAGTTATTTTTTCTTTCTTGTCACTTCTTCGCTTTGATTTTTTAAGTTGTTAACATAACATTCTCAAGCAGACTTTTGATCTCTGAACAGTTGATCGACCTTCTCATCGTTGGCCTCGATCTGCAGCAATAACTGGTAAGTAGAGATAGCGGCTTTACCATTGTTGAGGGTGGGACGTGTAATAATGACGTTATAAGGGAGGTCGACATTAACGACTAGGAAATCGACGAGGATGCTCCTCCCTCGACCCTTCTCTCCCATCCGAGTCAGGAGCCTGCATGATCCCAAAGGGTGGACTGATTATCCTCCAAAGCTTACCGAAGGTTGGTTGATGGGTGTGAGATCGGTCTCTTGATACTTCAATTTCTTCAGATAGTCCATTTTTATGATATCCGTGAAACATCCACTATCGATAAGCACACGACCAACCCTTAAATTGGCAATCTTCATCTTGACGACCAAGGGATCGTCGTGAGGGGTTTGTATGGGTCGATGGCCATCATTAAATTCATGGTGGGGTAGGCTGAAAACTTGGTCATGTCTATTGTCTCTTGTTTCAGGGTGGAAATTTGTTTCTTTCGAGAATGGCTGGTTAGGCCACCCAAATCGTACCCCTTAAGCAATGACATTGAGAAACCCTGTTGTTTCGTTGCTTCTGGTTTCTTTTTATTTTCGAGGGTTTTTTTTCTTCTTTGCTAGATTCTTTATATACCGGTTCAATTTTCCTTCATCTGTTCTTTTATCCAAATGCTCGCTCGAGCTCTCGACAGTCACGAGTGGTGTGACCACAATCATGGTGGTATTCACATTGTAGCATCTTATCCCTCCAATCGACGAATGTTTTGATGATGGTGGGTTTATGAAGAGTGTAATTCTCCTAAATGTCGAGGTATATCTATCTCATGTTGAGGTTGTATTGGGGGTCATACCCGTTGTCATCCAACTGTGGCCTTTTGTCCCGTTTCCTTGGGACGTCCCGTGAGCAGTCCGCTCGAGGGGGGTGGTCGGCCTTTCTTTTGTTGGAACTTGGCTCCTCATGGGTCTTGCATATGTCGGACGCTTGTATAAAATTTTGTGCGAGACTTAACAGCTCATAGGGTAGAGGCTTCTTCCGCTAATTTCAGCTTGAACACACTCGAGGGGTGTAGGCCTAACATTAGGGCGGTGAAGGCCACATTGACCTGTAGGTCCGAGACCTTCAAATATTCCTCATTAAACCTCTTGATACTGATCCTTCGATGTCTCCTTCCTGCTATGAAGGTTTGCTTGAATGCAGCCTCGAGGGAGGCGAAGTCTGAGATACTTCCCGGACGAATCTCGATGAACCAGGTAAGAGATAGTCGTTTCAGTGTTGTGTGGAAGAACTTACACCACGCACCTTTACTCCCTGTTTGCAAGCTCATTTGTGCTTTGAAGGCTGTCAGATGGTCGATCCGATTGGTAGTTCCTCCATTGTGCTCGATGGAGGGGACCTTGACCTTGCCCGGATTGAGGGTCCCCATGATCTCTTCACTGAAAGGTGTGATGTAGCCCAAGTTGTCGAAGTGGGCATTGAAACGTTCACTAGGGTTGGTTGTGCCGTACTCTTCTTCATTATGCCTCCTATCATCCCGCTCCTACTGTCGAGGACTGTCCCGTCCCCGTCTAGGGTTGGGGACAGTCTCTCGTTCCTGCCCTGAGCGCGCTCGACGTTCATTTAGGACGTCTCGAGTGCCATTCTTGAGGGACCGCTTGTTTGTGACCTTTTTGTATTCTATCCACTTGTAAAGATTCATTAAATTTAGTTTTTCTTTGGTATTAATATAGTTTTGATTGTTGAAACTGGCCTAAAATCGGGCGAAAACTGCAAGATATGATAAAAATAAAAATCGCGACCTATTGGTTGGGAATCTTGCTATGAATTTAGATCTAGGTCAATTTTCTTATATGGGGATTTAAGTCTCAAATGGTTGTTGAATATTTAGGCATCTATCAGTTTGATCTTAAATTTTGGTTGGATGACTATTCTGCCTTCTCATAGATGATTGTTGTTGTATTCCATGTTTTGATGCCAAATACTTAGGTAGTAATATGATTTTATTTTAGAAATTTATTGAACACCAAAAATAATGTCATGTTTATTTAATATAACTTGTAGAGAAAGATTTTATAATCTAAGTCAAGATATTACGTCTAATACACTTTGAGTATTATTATAAGGTATTTTTAATGGTCTATTAACTAAAGTATCTTTATCTCAAAGATTCTTATAGTTATTAGATATGCGGTTGTTTCTTATTGTGGCCAAAAAACAGTTAGAGCAAGCATAAAAATGTTGGCTGGAGCATGTGATGCGCAAAAGGAGGAACTACTTGCTAGAGGATCTCTAACTACATGAACCACTTACTATGAATACGCAACTCACTATTGTAAGCACTCCTAAAATCTAGTTGCACTTCCACACTAACGGACAATGGTGGAAGTTGATAACCGTTGCAACATTGGTGCAAAAAGTGGAGCAAAAAATTGCACCATGATCAACCCTCCACTACAAGAGCACATCATGAAGAAAGTGGAGCTTAAGAAGCGCATGAGAAGAAGAATTGAAGCAGCTATAAAAGCAAGAATTTATTTGAAGAAAAAATGTAATTGTCGAGCATAAAAGATAATTATTATTTTGAGAAAGTTTTTCTATATTTTTTCTTCTACATTTCCTTGTAATACTCTAAGTATTTGGGTGAGAGAAAATTAGAGAATATCCTTGAGACAAAAAGAGAAAAAAAAAAGAGAAAAGAGAATACTTCTAGTGAAGTCAAAGTGAGTGTCATCAGTTCAGGGGGAGCTGAGTGACTGGCTAGAAGAACAAAGAAGGTCCTTCTTAGGTTGTCAAGAGAGATTGTTTTGGTCTATTTCATTGAAGAATGTTGTGTTAAAATTCCTTGGGGTTAAGGTTTTTCTTTCTATCGGGCCTAGAAAATTTTCCTTGTAAAATCTCGTGTGTCTTTTCTCTTATGTTTTTAAAGTTATATTTATTCCGCATTTTAAATTCAAAAATTTTCTATCAGCTACAATTCACCCCCTCTTGTACTAGAACAATAATTGGTATCAGAGTCTAGTACCTCCAAAAATCAATCAACCTTGAGGAGCTAGTACCTGGCACCATAAACAATACAAGTGAAAAACTTGATGAAGGATATTCTACTCAACGACCTCCCATGTTCAATGGGAAGCATTATCCATACTGGAAAAATCATACGGAGATCTTTATAAAAGTAGGGAACTATCAGGTAAGGAGAATAATTGAGATTGGTGAATTCGAAGTTACTAAGAACAATGATAAAGGGGAGCTGATTCCAAAACCCCTTGAATGATTTGATAAAGAAGACTTCGGCAAAATGGAGATTAACAATTTAACTAAAAGCTACTGCACTTTGGTCTTGGTCCTCATGAACACAACTGAATCATGGGGTGCAAGACCGCAAAATAGATGTGGGAACTCCTTCAAGTTACGCATGAAGGAACAAGCGAGGTGAAAAGATCAAAGATAGACATGCTTATGCATAAGTATGAATTGTTTCAACTGAAACAAAAAGAGCTTGTTCAAGAAACGTTCACTCGCTTTTCGAACATCATAAATGAATTTGAGTCTCTTGGAAAAATCATTATTCCATAGGAACAAGTTCGAAAGGGTCTAAGGAGTCTTTCCCGAGATGAGAAGTGGATGGTTAAAGTAACTGCCTTATTGGAAACCAAAGATTTCACTATATTCAATGTAGAGCAATTGTCAGGTTCCTTGATGACCGGTGAATTGTATCTAGGAACTCATGGATTAGACGATGTAAGACCGTAGGCTCTAGCTCTCAAAATAGATGATCAAGAAGAGTCGGAGACAGAAGACGAAGAAACATCTACGATCATGCGAAGATTAAAGAAGTTCTTTAATAAGAACTATAAAGGCAAGGTCAC
Organism: Beta vulgaris subsp. vulgaris; assembly: GCF_026745355.1. Classification (NCBI taxonomy): domain Eukaryota; kingdom Viridiplantae; phylum Streptophyta; class Magnoliopsida; order Caryophyllales; family Amaranthaceae; genus Beta; species Beta vulgaris. The sequence continues at coordinate 31,580,256 of NC_079204.1, forward strand.
AAGGAAACCTTCCAAATTAATTTGTCACAAGTGTGGAAGTCCAAATCACTTTCTCAAAGAGTGTCCCAATGGGATACCGAGAATAATAAAGGCAAATTCAAGGAAAGGAACAAGGATCAACCAAAACTATTTCCAAAAACAGAGATGAAGAGAGTCATGGTTGATGCATGGGGAGAATCTAATTCTGAAGAGGAGCAGGAACAAACAGAAGAAGAAATTGCTTACCTGTGCCTCATAGCCAAATCTGAAGATGAAGGAGAGTCATCAAATACCAAGGTATGTTTTAACAATATAGAAGAAGATCTTACAGAACATAAAAGCCACCTTATTAAATTACTTCTCGAAAGCTTATATGACTATAAGGCTATGTGTGTATAAAAGGATAAACTAGAAAATGCCTTAAATGTCACTAAGAAACATTCAAATTGGCTTTATTCTTTAAAAACATATATTAAAAAATAGTTCTTTGACCTTTTTGATAAAAACCAAAGTGTACAAGAAGCATTTGAAAAGGTTAAAATGAGAATTATTTTTAAACATGGAATTGGCATAGTTAAAACTCTTTATTCCTGCAGGAACAATTCCTCCTACTAGTACCAGAACAGATTTGCAAAAATGAAAACTGATTATGAAAATGTTTTAAGGGAAAATCTGGTATTAAAGAAGGAATTTGGTTTCTCTAGGAATAAACTGCTTGACCTTGTACGTTTGATACAAAAGTATCAAAACGAAGGAAGATATGGACTAGGCTTTACATAACAAGAATCCGCCTATTTAGCGTCTGAAATTAGCTCCTGTCTGAAAAAGCAGACGGTATATGTCGACATACCGTCGGTCTTTTACGCAGACGATTTCAAGACAGACGTAATTTACCATCCGCTTTCAGACATTAGCGTCCTCCAAACAGACGCTAAAAATTTAGCGTCCGCCTGACAGACGTTAAGTTAGATAGGCGAACGCTAATTTCACGGATATAACAACAAAATTTCATCACTTAAAACCCTCACCTCCCCAATTTCGCCGGCGAACCGCCGCACTCCTTCTCGTCGGACTCGCGCGCCACTCCGGCCGGAATCTCGCCGCCACTCTTGTCGGACTCGCGTCACCTCTTAGACGGAGCATCGCTATTAGTCCTCCTTCACGGGGCGTTCTAAAGACGCCAACTCGCGCCACCCACCGCGTTCCGGAGCATCGCCGGCGCCCCGCCGCTCCTTCCTCTCTCTCTTCTACAATTGTTTAAGGTATGAATTTATACCTTAATTTTGTTGATTTTTGGCTTGAATTCCTTGTTGTTAATTTGGGTTCTTCGTATTTTGATGTATTGTTGTTGTTCATAGTTGTTGTTGTTGTGTGTGATGATTGTTGTTGTTGCTGTTTTCAATTGTATTGTTGTTGTTGTTAAGTGAATTTGTTGTTGGTAGTTGAACATATTAAGTGTTGTTGTTGTTGTTGTTGTTGTTGATAATTAAATATGTTAAGTGTTGTTGTTGTTGATAATTGAATATGTTAAGTGTTGTTGATAATTAAATATGTTAAGTGTTGTTGTTGTTGATAATTGAATATGTTAAGTGTTGTTGATAAAAGAACATGTTTAGTATTGGTGGTGTTCATCAACCTGTTTAATTTATTCATAGTAATTAGTGAAGTGGTGTTGTTAATGTTACATGCTTTAGACAAATTGAGTGATTAGTTTATTACACGTAGAGAATTAAGTACAATTAATGGTCAGATATCAAATTTATATTATCAAGGGCTTAATATTCTAGGTGCTTTGTAAAGATATGTATTTTTTAGTTGTATCGAATTGAATTGATTGTTTAGTATAATACACTAGTGGAAAAAAGCAGTAGGGCTTGCCCGAATAACTTCAACTCACCATTTAAAGTAACAAAGCGCTTCATATTCGATGAGTAGCCAGTAGGGACCTTAATGCCATACAATGACTCGCAAAAAATCCGTTTCTCTGCACGCGACATCGTGTAGCAAGCTGGTGGCAAATAATTCTTCTCCGAATCCTCCACCTTTTTACTTTTCTGATTTCATCATCAACACTTTCCTCCCCTCTTTTCTTCTTCCTTCCGTCCCTTTTCTGAGCCCACAACTCTGGTCGAATCCCCTCTTTTTCCAAGTAAAGTCGTGACGCCTTAACATCTTTTGTCTTGCCCGGAATATTCATAAGTGTCGCGATAATAGCTTCACAAACATTCTTCTCTATGTGCATGACATCCAAACAATGTCTGACCTTTAGATCTTTCCAATATGGGAGTTTCCAAAAAATGGACTGTTTTTTCCATAATCCTGTAGGTCTATCAACCTCACTAGCAGGTTTACCAAAGACTGTTTCAATGCCCTTCACCTGATTATAAACTTCAGTACCAGTTAATGGTCTATGAGCAACTTCTTCTTCAACCGTCCCATCGAATGCCTTCTTCTTAAACCGATAGGGATGGTCGCGGCTGAGGAGCCTTCGTGTGCGCATATACACATGTTTGCAGCCCTTAAGGTGTGTAGATTTCATGTCATCTAAACAAATCGGGCAAGGTTGTTTTCCTTTAGTCTTATACCCAGATAAGTTCCCATAAGCTGGATAATCGTTCATAGTACAAAAAAGCATGGCACGCAGAGTGAACATCTCATTAGCATACGCATCAAATACTAACACTCCTTCGTTCCACATCTTCTGTAAATCTTCAACAAGCGGCTGAAGGTATACATCTATGTCATTTCCAGGTTGTTTGGGCCCCGATATAAGAAGCGACAACATCATGTACTTGCGTTTCATGCACAACCAAGGAGGCAAGTTTAAACCACTAAAACTACTGGCCATGTGCTATGCTGCGAGCTGAGATTGCCAAAAGGGTTCATGCCATCCGTACATAATCCAAGCCTCAGATTCCTATCCTCATTACCAAATGACTTATGCACCCTGTCGATAGTTTTCCACTCAGGCGAATCAGCCGGATGCTTGAGCAGACCGTCTTTCTTCCTACGATCTGCATGCCACCTCAAATTCTTCGCATCTCCTTTATTGAGAACATGCGCTTAAATCTAGGTATTATGGGTAGATACCACAACACCTTGGCTGGTGGTCCTTCACTACCTCCAGCTCCTTCACGCTTGTACCTCGACAATCCACAACGTGGACACTCATGTAAATGCTCATACTCATTACGATAAAGCACACAATCGTTAGGACAAGCATGTATCCGCTCGTACTCTAAACCCAAAGGACACATCAACTTCTTCGCATAATAGTACGACTTTGGCAGTTCATTTCCTTCAGGGAGCATCTCAGCTAAAACTTCCAACAACGATGTGAAACTAGAGTCCGTCCAACCAGCGTTCGACTTAATGTTGAACAGTGTTACCACCGCAAAAGTTTGGTGTACTTTGTACAACCTGGATACAACGGCTTTTCAGCAGCCTAGACATAGACTCAAAAATACGAGGTCGTCTACACGACTGATCTTCAACCTCGTGTATCATCTCGTCTACCCGATCCCTATCATCATCTCCAAATTCATCATCCAAATTCTCATCCCCTAACTCATCATCATCCTTCTTTTTTTCTTCACATACATCATTCTTTAATCCAGAGCTTCCCATATACCTCCCCTGCTCACCATGCCAAATCCATACATGGTATTGAGGCCTAAACCCACGGCGAAAACATGCTCCCTAACCACATGTATACTACTAACCTTGCTCACATTTCTACAATCCAAACAAGGACAATAAAAGTCGACTGCTCCAGAGGATGTTTGATATTCTAATGCACTTCTACAGAATTCCGAGACCCCATTCACAAACTCAATCGATTCACGACTACCATACATCCAAGTACGATCCATCTCATTCAAGAAGACCACCTCTAATAATTAAACACAACATTCATTATAATGCATCAATCATTAATAAAGTACACACACACTCACATATTCAAATCACACACGTATACAACAAGCTAAGATAGTCACATGTTCAATTGTATGCATGCAGTCAAAGGTCCTTATCACTCCAACCTAACCCATCCTTGGACGTCTAATCTCACTAGTGAATATATGCCAACTTTTCAATTCTAAGGAAAATCCGGCAGCATTTCCCTACAGTTCTCCAAGTACACAATGTAGATAATTGCTTATCTACATATGTACCCAGAGAACAATGTAGCGAAACGATAAGCCAAGATTTTCCTCAGAATTGAAAAGAAGACACACATTCACCACCTAAGTGAGATCAAACGTCCAAGAACAGTCCCAAACCGGGGACTATTCAAGACTTACCCATAATGAGTAAGCCTTGAACGGGTATCTAGGCATATATGATGATGATTCAAACTACTAGTTATATATTTTCATATCTATAGCTAAATCACATTGCATTTTCATACAATCTCATATCAACAAATAATATATTATATATTCATTAAAAAAAATACATATACATTCAATAAATTATCAACTTTGTCTACATGTTAAAGTAGTTACCTCTTAACACCAACGACGAGCAATGAAGAGAAAAGAGATACTTTGAACTTTACTTGCCTTCCTTAGCATCTTCTTCCTACAATTGACAAAACCCACATTGCACATTAACCATTTAATTCAATTAACGAAACAAAAGTAACTTAAAAACAAAATTAATCCATACCTAATTAACCACTCAAATGGTGGAGAAGAGAAGAAAATAAAAGAGAAGAGAAGAGGGTGGTGCGCAAAGGGGGTGGTGCGCAAGGGGGTGGTGCGCAAAGGGGTGGTGGTGCGCAAAATGTGGTGTGCGAATTGTGGGTGGTGGTGCGCGAAATGTGGTGCGCGAAAGGGGTGGTGGTGCGCGAAGGGGTGGTGGTGCGCGAAATGTTGTGCGCGAAGGGGTGGTGGTGCTCGAATTAGGGCAGCAAAGTGGTGGTGGTGGTGCAACACTCGAAGAAGTGAAGAGAGAGAATGAAAGTGGGAATATCGCACTTGGGGTAGAAAGAAGTGAAGAGAGAGAATGAAAGTGGGAGAAATGAAGTTAAAGGCGCGCATGCATAGTTTGTATCGAAAAAAAAAAATTTGATAGTAGGGCTGCGCTAGTTTCAAAAAAGCGCAGCCCTTCCTAGAGAAGGGCTGCGCGTTTTTAAAACCCGCAGCCCTTCTGTCAGTAGGGCTGCGCTTTATAAAAAAAGCGCAGCCCTTCATACAAAAGGGCTGCGCTTTTTTTAAAAAGCGCAGCCCTTCAACTGTAGGGCTGCGCATTTTAAAAATGCGCAGCCCTACTTGCGCAGCCCTTCTGCTTTTTTCCCCTAGTGATAGATTTAGTGTATATTTATTATATGTTCACTATATATTTGTTAATGTATTTAGTATATACTTACTGTGCTTTATTTATTATGTAGTGTTGTTAATCTTTTGGATTTGTTAGTAATTCTTATTATTCATAAATTGTCTAATATTTGTCTACTACATATCGTACGTACTTCTATTAACAAGTAGTGAATATAGTGAATTGATACTTTCTAGTTGTATGTAGAGTTTTAAATTATGAAAAGGAAGGAACGTAGTTGGATGTATAACAGACTTGATGGGCGTTCCCTTAGAATTGAATTTTTGAAAGGGGTTGATAAGTTCATTGAGTCTTTTTTACAACATCCACATTTAAATGACGGTGACAAGATAAAATGTCCATGCATGAGGTGTAATAACTTGCTTTACTTGGATGTGGACACGGTCAGAGTACATTTGTACAGTAAGGGTTTTAAAACGAATTACTTTAACTGGTTATGTCATGGTGAACATGCTACAGGATCCTCCTCATCTTCCGCTCAGTCAAATCCGTATATGGATATGGTTGTGGATGCTTTAGGGAATACTGAAGATCATGCCATGCTTGCCAGTTCAAACTCAGTTGAAGAAGAACCGAATGGTGAAGCGAAGAAGTTTTTTGACGTTCTCAAGGCGGCCAAGAATCCCTTGTATAAAGGGAGCATGATGTCCGTGCTAGAGATGGCTTCCAGAATCATAAGTTTAAAGTGTGAGCATAACCTACAACACAAGTGTGTTGATGGGTTTGCTAGTTTATTGAATGAGGCGATACCCCAGAACAACCACATGGGAAGAACTTTCTATGACACAAAGAAAGATCTAAAGGGTTTGGAGCTTCCTCATGAGAGGATACATGCATGTCCTAGAGGTTGTATGTTATTTTTGAAGGGCGATGGTCACTTAGATAAGTGTAGTGTATGCGGTAGTGATCGGTACAAGAAAGCTTCTAAGGGCAAGCTTATTCCTGCAAAAGTGTTAATCTACATTCCAATCACACCTAGGTTGCAGAGGTTGTTTGCAACTAAGAACATCTCTCAGGAAATGACATGGCACGCCGACAATCCTCGAGTGCAAGGTACCTTAGCACATCCAAGTGACAGTGAAGCATGGAAACACTTTGATAGAACCTTTCCCGACTTAACCGCTGAGGCTCGAAATGTTAGACTCGGGCCGTGCACCGACGGATTTTCTCCATATGGTAAGTTCGAAGGGCAATATTCATGCTGGCCAGTTATCCTCACACCATACAATTTGCCTCCATCCATTTGCATGAAGAAACCATGCATGTTTCTTTCTTTGCTTGTTCCGGGGTCTAAAAATCCCAAAGGAAACTTGGAGGTGTTTATGCAACCTCTAGTTGAAGAGTTAAAGCAGTTCTGGCATATTGGGGCTATGACCTATGATGTTTCAAGGAAGCAAAATTTCAACCTTCGAGCAGTGCTGCTTTGGACAATTAGTGACTTTCCTGCGTATGGTATGTTGTCCGGATGGTCTACTGCTGGAAAGAAGGCATGCCCTTATTGCATGGATAAAAGCAAGGTATTCTGGCTTGAACATGGGGGTAAAGTGACATGGTTCGATTGTCATCGACAATTTCTTCATTCTGACCACCCATTTCGAAGGATGCTTTTTGTAATAATAAGGTTGAGAATGGCGTAGCTCCTCACATAATGTCTAGAGAGGAACTATGGCAGTGCGTGAAGGACTTACCTAAAGCAACGAATGGTCCCGAGGTGCTGAAGCGATTGAAGAAGGATAAATAAGGTTGGTTGAAACAGAATATTTTATGGGAGCTTCCATATTAGAAAGATTTGATTATCTGTCACAACTTAGATGTCATGCATGTTGAGAAGAATTTTTTCGACCAACTCATTAACACTGTGATGGATGTGAAGGGTCAAACTTCAGACACCCTTAGTGAAAGAAAGGACATGGCACGTGTTTGCAAACGCCAGGAATATGAACTTGTTGATGATGGTGTGGGGAATTTGCCCAAGCCTAAAGCACCTTACACACTCGACAAGGCTCAGAAAAAGGTATTTTATGAGTGGGTACGTGACTTGAAGTTTCCAGATGGCTTTGCATCGAACTTGAGTAGATGCGAGGATCTTCGTTATAGTAAATTGCAAGGATTGAAGAGCCATGACTGTCATGTGTTCATGGAGAGGTTGTTGCCGGTTGGTCTAAAAGAATTGCTTCATTTGCATGTTTGGAAGGCGATAACCAAAATAAGCCAATTCTTTCGAGACTTGTGTGCGTCCACAATCAAAGTTAGTGAGATGAAGCGCTTAGAGAACAACATCGCTGAGATCTTATGCAAGTTGGAAAAAATATTTCCTCCATCATTTTTTAATTCAATGGAGAACTTGCCGGTTTACTTGCCTTATGAAGCAAAAGTTGGTGACCCCGTCCAGTATAGGTGGATGTACCCTTTCGAAAGGTAAATGAATTTGTTTTAAGTGTCATACAGTACTGAATTCGTAAATGAAGTGCTAATCCTCGCCTTACTGACAGGTTTCTTAAGTGGGAAACAAAGCACGTGTTGAAGGTTCAATATGCAATTCCTACCTAACTGAGGAGATAGCGAACTTCTGCTCCAACTACTTTCATCCGGGGGTTGACACAAAATCAAGGGACTTAGGAAGAAATGTCAATCCTGATGTCGCTAGCACACATGGTCTTAGTGTCCCCGAGTTGTTCAGGGAAGACTGCGGTCGACCGGGAACAGATGGTCGTTTGCGATCGTTGCAAGACAAGGAGTACGATCGAGCACATCTTTACGTACTTGCAAACAGTGGCATCTTAAGTGATTATGAAAGGTAATTTGGTCAGAAGTTGTAAAGACCATTGAGTTACATTATACTTGTCCTTTGCCTAACGTGTGTGACATTACTTACTCAAGGCAATTCGAGGATTATATTGTCAATTCAAGACCGAACATTGCTAAGGATGATGTGTGGAGCAAATGCGAAGCCGAGTGCCCTAGTTGGTTCAAGACAAATGTGAGTTTCATATAAATAGTTGTTATAACCATTGAGATACCTTCATGTACTAACTTAGTCCCTAAAATCAGGTCCTTCGTGCCATGACAAGTGACGATGTCACTCGAGCTCTCGCTATGGGTCCTTCCAGACAAGTGATAACGTGGAATCAGTTTTTTGTGAATGGATATAACTCTCATACACACGAATATGGCAAGAACAAGTCAACCATGAATTATGGTGTATGTGTACAAGCTGCTGATACAGCTGATTACTTTGGCATCTTGGAGGAGGTTATCGAACTGGTGTACCATGGTAATTTGGCTGTTTATAAGACAATTTTGTTCAATTGCAGTTGGATGGACTCGAACAAGGGTATGAACATTCATGAACAGTACAGACTTGTGGAAGTCAATCACACCAAGAAATACCCATAAATATGATCCGTTTGTGTTGTCGTACCAAGTTAGCCAAGTATACTACGCGCCGTATCCCAGTCTTAGGGTGGATAAAGTGCAATGGTGGACTGTGTTTAAAACGAAGGCAAGGTCCGAAGTTGATGCCCCGGTTGATTTGGATGTGCTTCAGGAGAAAAGAACTGATACCGCTACAGTTCTTTGTGCTCCAGATGAGATACCATATTATGATGCTGGTAACGACAACAATAATGATGAGATCATGGAATTTGAGGCGCCGAATGAACAAGGAGAACCAAGTGAATATGAAAGCAGCGATGAGATTGGTGATTTGACTAACGATGATGATGACGAGGATGATTTGTTTGACGATGTTTAGTGTGTTTTGTTACCTTATATAGTTTGCTTTTGTTGTAAGACAATATGTTTGTCATTTTATCGCTTTGTCGTATTCTATGTGTAACACATATTATTTATTTCTATTATATGTGTTTTAGTCATTTAATCTTTGTTTAATGTGAAGCTTTTTCCAAATTGATTAATTATGTGATTTTCAATATTTTGTACTACGGTTTTGTAATTTGTTTATGATTAATTTCATTGTTGATTGATTATAATATGTGATTAATTTCAAGCTGTTGAACCCTAGTTTTGATGATCATGATGACAAAGAAACAAAGATACAAACTAAGTAGTGAACTAATGAGTTATTTAAGTGTATGGTGTTTAAGGTATCAAAGAAAGGAACTGGGAGAATACGAAGTCAAGGAAGAAGTCAAGAGAGGATTTCAAAGGCTAAGTAAAGAAGTTTCTAAGTTGATACTGGAACAAGCATTGGATCAAGAAGAATATAAGCTAGGCGTTTTAGTTTCTAGTTCCAATGTAAAGGAACAAAGAAAGAATGGTAAGGAACAGTGGCAGTTTATTTGAGAATGAGAGTTTGTTCCTTTGTAAGGAACAAACTAAGTGGCACTAAACCAATATGTTAAAGGAACTTAGTTAAGAAAAGGAACTAGACTTAGGCGTGCAACAATATAACGGTTAAAAATATATTTGAGTAAGTCATGCCTAAATTATAGGAAATTAGTTATATCTAATTTCAAATGATAAAATCAGTTTTAAAAAGAAAATCTGTTTAAGAAAAAGATTTTATTTTTCGGAAAAATTAAGAAAATAAATATCCGGTTTTTAGAAAGAATTTGTTTAAAAGATATTATTTTCTTAAAGATTAAAAATTCTGTTTTAAAGATAAAAAGTGTTTTTATAAAACTGATTTTCGGATAAAGCTCAAAGAACTCATATTGCTTAGGAGTAGTGGCTAAAATATATCCACGTTCATTTATAGTTCATGGGATCATGGGACATGATGTGAAACGTGTTCCTTAGGGGAAGGAACATCATGGGTTAATGGACTAAACATGTACTTTAGTTTTAATCCCACGTTCTTAATGATTAACACTATAAATATAGAAGTTTAGATAAGTTCCAAATTGTGTCTGGCTAAGTAATTAAGTGAGTTTAACTAATTAAGTGTCAGTGCCTTCATTCTCTCATAATAGCCATTTGTTCTTTGCTTTCTTACTCTAATTCTATTAAGCTTATTTCGATCAAATTGTATTTTGGTTTTTGGGGTAAGGGAACTTTGAGTGAAGTTCTGTAAGAGAAAGGCTTTGAGTGAAGCTTGTATGAGTGAGGAAACTTCGAGTGAAGTTGAGAGGAACTGCTGTTAAGGGAACAGTGGCTCAGGAACTTGTGTTTAGGAACTCAAGGTGTGGCTCGAGTTAGAATTAGATTGTAACAAAGTTGTTTGGCCTAATTAGTGAAAGAGTTGAGTTTAAAATCCCTAGTGGTCGAGGTTGTTTCTTCTTGTTGGGCCCAAGAAGTTTTTCCTCGTAAAAATCCCTCTTGTTCCTCTAGCTTGTTTATTCGTTTAAGTTTTAATTTCCGCAAAAAGTTACGTCTATTTCTACACCTACAATTCACCCCCCTCTTGTAGAGTTCCTAGGGAAATAACAATTGGTATCAGAGCTAGAACTCACGTAAGATAGGAAACCCTATTGAGAAAAAGATCCAAGGAACAATGAATACCACCGAGAAACTTGAAGAAGGTTATTCCACTCAAAGGCCTCCTATGTTCAATGGGAAGTACTACAACTATTGGAAGAACCGCATGGAGATATTCATCAAAGCTGAAAACTATCAGGTATGGAGAGTCATTGAAGTTGGTGATTTCGAAGTCACAACTACAAATGACAAAAATTAGGTAACTCTAAAACCCCTCTCTGATTATGACAAATCTGATTCTGAAAAAATGGAAGTAAATGTCATGGCTATTAAACTGTTGCATTGTGGACTTGGACCCCATGAGCATAATAGGATCATGGGATGCAAATCCGCAAAGGAAATATGGGATTTACTAGAAGTAACCCACGAAGGAACTAATGAAGTTAAAAGATCGAAAATTGATTTACCTTGATACTGAATATGGTGAAAGCTCCAAATCAAAATCAATTGCTCTCAAAGCAGATGATGAAGATGATTCGGACTCAGAAGAAGAAGAAGCAGCCCTCATGGTTCGAAAATTTCGAAAGATGTACAGGAACATGAAGAATGGAAACTTCAAAGGTAAAACTAAGAAATTTTCTAACAAAGCTGCTTGTCATAAATGTGGTAGTACAGATCACTTCATCAAGGAATGTCCTCTTTGGGAAAATGACAAAACCAAAGAAAGGAACAAGGAACGCTTTGCTGAAAGGAACAAAGAATCAAAAGCACCTTTCTCTAAGGCAAATGTGCGCAAAGCTATGATAGCTGCTTGGGGAGATTCAGAGACGGAAGAAGAAGAGGAACAACCAACTGAAGAAACAGCAAACCTTTGCCTCATGGCAAACACTGACGAAAAAGAAGATGAAGAAAAAGTTGAGGTAAGTCAACATGGACTTGAGTCAGACTTAGATGGTAAAACTAGGCCTGAAATATATGATCTTCTTTATGATGCAATTCTTGAATGTAGAGATGAACGTGAAAAACGTGAACAAACGGAACAAGCCTTAAAGTCTGCAAGGAACACATAGAATGGCTTAAGAAAATGAGAACAGATGTTGAAACAAGATTCTTTGATTTATTTGATAAAAACCTGAAAATCAAAGAATATTATGAAAGTTTGAAAAATGAAAATTATCTAATTAATTTAGAGATTTCACACTTGAAGGATTTGTCCCTGTTCTGAGTTCCTTTGATATAAGATCAACCCTTTGAAAGGATACAGATCTGAGATTGAAAATTGAATAAAGAGAAAAATATTTTAAAGGAACAGATCTGTAATCTTAAAAAGGAACTGGTTGTCGCAAGGAACAGAGGCAAAATCATGAAAGTTCCTAAGTGGATTGAGAAACCACAGACCAAGAGGAAGGAAGGTCTTGGTTTTGAAAACTACAAGAAAAGGAACAAGACAAAGAAATATGTTGATCTACCTAGTGATAAGTTTTGTATGTATTGTGGCAAGGTAGGTCATTACATAAATCAATGTCAATTAAAATCTGAAATGATTGGGAAAAAGTGACAATAAGTAAGAAAAAATGGGTTGTCAAAACAAATCCTAGTCAAGAACAGGAACCCACGAAAGATGGGGTTCCTACAACTAACACCTAGTTGATTTTTGCAGGTTGGAGTGAGGGGGAACAACACATGGTATCTCGATAGTGGTTGTTCCAAGCACATGACAGGAGACAAAACGAAGTTTCTCTCACTCACAACCTATGAAGGTGGAAGTGTAACATTTGGTGATAATAAGAAAGGTAACATAGTTGTCATGGGTAAGGTGGTAAGTCACCACTACACTCCATTGAAAATGTATTTTTAGTTGAAGGTCTAAAACATAATCTATTAAGCATTTCTCAATTCTGTGACAAAGGAAATACTGTAAAATTTGATAAAGAAAAATGCTTGATCATCAACATTAAAACTAAGAAGGTTATCTTGGAAGGAACAAGGAAAGGGAACACATACATTGTGGATCTAGACCTTGTTCCTCAAATCAATTTAACTTGTCTTAGTGTTATTGAAGATGATTCACTTCTTTGGCACAAGCGTCTAGGACATGCTAGCTTTTCATTACTTGAGAAACTTAGATCAAAAGATCTTGTTTTAGGATTACCATCCATAAAATTTCATATTGATCAAGTTTGTGATGCATGTGCACGAGGTAAGCAAGTAAGATCCTCTTTCAAATCTAAAACGATTGTAAGTACCACTAAACCATTAGAATTAATTCATATGGACTTATGTGGACCCATGAGAATTCAAAGCAGAAGTGGAAAGAGGTATGTACTTGTAATGGTAGATGACTACTCTAGGTACACTTGGGTTATTTTTCTCACTAGTAAAGATGAAACTTATGATGAGTTCCTTGTCTTTGCTAAAAGAGTTCAAAACTTAAGTGGCATAAAATAATGCACATTAGATCAGATCATGGCAAGGAATTCGAAAATTATAAATTTGATGACTTAAGCAGAGATAATGGCCTAGATCATAATTTTTCTGCCCCTAGAACACCACAACAAAATGGTGTTGTAGAAAGGAAAAATAGAACTTTGGAGGAAATGTCTAGAACCATGTTAATTGCTAGTGAACTTCCAAGGAACTTTTGGGCTGAAGCTGTTAATACTGCTTGTCACATAATTAATCGTGCCATGATGAGACCTATCATTAATAAAACTCCTTATGAACTTTATTTGGAAAGAAACCAAATATCACTATTTTAGAACATTTGGTGCAAATGTTATGTGCATAATAATGGAAAAGATAATCTTGGAAAATTTGATGCAAGGAGTGATGAAGCAACTTTTTAGGATATCTCACATAGTAAAGCTTATAGAGTATATAACAAAAGAACTATGTGTGTTGAAGAAAGCATTCAGTAATCTTTGATGAATCTGACAAATATAATCCAAGCATACAGGTTGATGACTATGAGATAGGGTTAGCACAACCAAGTCAAGGAACAGCAATTCACAAGAAGAAGAAGAAGTGAAAGAGGAAAGGAACGAGGAATTTGAAAATAATGACATCAATGATGTTCCTGTTCCTCAAGGAGGAGAAGATGCTCCTGTTCCTCAAATGAAGGAACTGAGTCCACCGAGGCTAACAGAGGAACAACTGAGCAGAGTTCCTCATCTACTCAAGGAACTCATGAGGAACAACATGTTCCTATAAGAGAGTTTCAACCAAAACCTTGGAGATTACAAAATCACATCCTGTGGAACTCATAATCAGCGACATATCCAAAGGTACGCAAACTAGATCTCAGTTAAGGAACTTTTGTGCATTTCATGCGTTCCTATCAATGATGGAACCAAGAAATCATGAAGAAGCCTTAACTGACTCTGATTGGATTACTGCAATGCAAGCTGAATTAAATGAGTTTGAAAGAAACAAGGTATGGCATCTAGTTCCCTCATCTAAACAACAAAAGTAATTGGCTTAAAATGGGTGTTTAGAAACAAACTAGATGAATATGGAACCATTGTCAGAAACAAAGCTATACTTGTAGTAAAAGGTTATAATCAACAAGAAGGAATGATTATGAAGAAACCTTTGCTCCTGTAGCTAGATTAGAAGCCATTAGAATTTTAATTGCATTTGCTGCTTACATGGGATTTAAATTATATCAAATGGATGTTAAGTGTGCATTTTTAAATGGCTATCTAAACGAAGATGTATATGTTGAACAACCCCTGGTTTGAAAATAATAATCTCCCAAATCATGTCTACAAGCTTGATAAAGCTCTTTATGGGTTAAAACAAGCACCTAGATCATGGTATGAGAGATTATCAAAGTTCCTTTTAGAAAACAATTTTAAAAGAGGAAAGGTTGATAAAACCTTGTTCCTAAAATCTAAAGGAACTGATATTTTGCTTGTTCAAATATATGTTGATGACATCATATTCGGAGCTACTAATGAAACATTGTGCAAAGAATTCTCAAGTCTCATGAGCAATGAATTTGAAATGAGTATGATGGGTGAGTTAAATTTCTTTCTTGGACTACAAATCAAACAAACTGAAAAGGAGATAATTGTTCACCAACAAAAATACATAAAGGAACTATTAAAGAAATATGGCCTCGAAAATTCAAAGATAAATCACACTCCTATGGGAACTTCAACTAGATTAGATGAAGACTCCATAGGAACAAGTGTTGATCAAACAAAAATAGAGGAATGATTGGTTCACTTTTGTATCTAACTGCTAGTCGTCCAGACATAGCTTTCAGTGTTGGTTTGTGTGCTAGATTTCAAGCAAATCCAAAGGAGTCTCACCTCACTGCTGTGAAGAGAATTCTTAGATATCTTAAAGGAACAGATGATCTTGGACTCTACTATCCAAGAAGTGATACATTCGAACTAAAAGGATATGCAGATGCAGATTATGCTGGAGATCTTGTAAATAGGAAAAGCACCTCAGGTATGGCACAATTCCTTGGTCATAGTTTAGTTTCTTGGAGTACCAAGAAACAAAACACAGTTGCTTTATCCACTGCTGAAGCAGAATATGTAGCAGTTGCTGCATGTTGCTCTCAAATGCTTTGGATAAAACAACAACTTAGTGACTATGGAATAAACTTTGAATGTGTTCCTATTTATTGTGACAATACAAGTGCTATAAGTATATCTAAAGATCCAGTGCATCATTCTAGAGTAAAGCATATACATATCAGACATCACTTTTTAAGAGAAAATGTTGAAAAAGGTTTGATTAAACTTGAGTTTTGTCAAACAGATTATCAGATTGTTGATATTCTAACTAAGCCTTTGCAAAGGGATAGATATGAAAAATTAAGGCTTGAGTTATTCCCCCCACGTTTGAATCAATTTGAGTGACTTTGTGTGCTAAAAATAATTGTGTTTAATTGCCTAAGACCATTGCAAATTGGAATGTTGCAAGACATAAACATGAATTCAAAGAAATTAAACAACTCACAAATGTCACATAATACTCCCCTTACTGTTCCTAAGGTTAAGAAACATGCATGATATGAAGGACATTGATATGTAGCATTAGTTGTTCCTATAGCACAAGTTCCTTAAAAATCCCAAAATAAAGGGAATCAGATTTAATTAAATCTTGATTCTTATTTATTATCTTTTCGTTTTTTTTCTTTATTTTTATTTGCTTTATTTTTTCCCGCGTGTCATAATTACTATTACATGCAAAACTCTCCTTTAATTCATCATAAGAAACCGTGTTCCTCTAACTCTTCATCTTCACCATAGCCGAAACCTTCATCACACCCTTGATACTCCATAAAAACCTCAAATCCTTCCAAATCATGGCAAAAACTTCAGAAATCTCCTTTTCCACATCAAAAACTACCAACACTTCAAAAATGGAAAATCTTCATCTCCAACCAAAACCCTTGAAACCGACATAATTCAAGAAAACCCCTAGAGGAACACAATTAGAATCTCTAGAAGGAGTATGCAAGAAGAAAGTTAATTGGGGAAGACGATGAAGAAGAAACCCCGGAACAATCTCAGGGGGAAGAAGAAGAAATCACACCTGTTCCTTCCAAGGGAACTGTTTCTTCATCTTCCAAGAAACGGGTCGAACGAAGTGAATCTAGGTATGTTTTGGGTTTTGCGTCGATTTAGAATGGGCAATAAAGTGAATTTCAAGAATTAACCTCCATTCTAAAGGAACAAGGCATGGAATTCTTGTTTGAATTCGCCTTTAATAAGCTCTTGTTCCTTTAGCTATGGATAATTTGTGCAAATTTTGTTAACACAATGGTATTTGCACAACTGAGGTTAGAGGAAAGAAAATAAGTTTAATCAAGCCCATTAGGGAAAGTTGGGAAGTTCCTTGCAAAGGAACTGATTTGTACTTTAAACGGAAAGGAACTGTTTCTTTTCCGAATTTTCCTCAGACAAAATTTAGAATATTTTGGAGGAACTGCTGGCCAAAACAAACTAACCATAACCTACTCTCTCCCCTTCACAAAGTACTATTTAATTGGTATGGAGAGCACTCATTCCTCGAACTGAAAAGAGGAATGAAGTGGGTCTCTGGATATGTGTATATGTTTTGCTTGGACCACCATATCAAATCAACTTCCCTTCCCTCTTCATTCAACATCTCTCATTATTAGAGAATAATGTGTATTGGGTACGGTGCCTTGATAACTCTTACTTCATCACTTTGAAGTAAGACTTACGGTTGGACCACATAGGAGTCAAACAAGGGAACATCTTGAATGAGAAGACTCTAAATGGACTTGGTTTGTCTGTCCAAGGAGTACTCATCAAGGGAGAATGGCTCCAAGTTCCTCAAGTAAAAGAAAACTGCCTAACTTGATTAGAAGAAGATAATGATGTTATCTTGGATGACCCTGTTCCTAAACCGGAGGAACCGAAACCAAGAGGCGCAAACACATTGCCATAAGCCTAAACCTTCTGTTCCTCAGAGAGTGAGAAAGAATTGCTCAAGTTTCTGTTCCTTCCAACAAGGACTCTCCTTAGTCCTTTCGGATAATGAGGAACAGGAACCCTCACTCTCAAGGAACCTACTCCACCCCATCTCCAAACTCTCTGTTCCTTTCACAAAATGCCCTCCATTTCACCCTCATCTTCTCTGTTCCTTCCAGTTTTGAGCAGTTGAAGGATGAAATAAAAGGCCAAATCCTTTTGCTTCCACCTCCACAACTCTTCCACCCACACCACTTCCTTCCTCCCATTTATCACCCTTCACCTTCTGTTTCATTCCGGAACAGATGAACCTTCCATTCAACCCCTCCAGTTCCTCCACAAAATCCACCATCTGCCTCAGGTTCCAAGGGTAAGGAAGCACTCGGATGATGCTAGCTGGGTAAATGATGTTTGTCTTCCTGCTCAACATATGATAAATTTTATAATCATCTTCATTGGACTTTGGATGCTAAAACTGATACAATGGTAAGTCTTATGAAGACTTGAGTGATACAGTGGTTGCGCAAAAAGAAGATGGACTATATGGCTCGTGCCTTGGAGGAGTTGAAGGAACAGTTGGTCAACCATGGGGTGGTGATGAAGAAATTGAGGATGTGGTGGAAGAAGAGTTGTAGAGGAACACCATTCCCCTTCCCAGTCTTAGTTTTTTTTTTTTTTTTTTTTGTTCTGTTTCTTTCTAAGGAACACATCTTTTGTTTATTTTTTCTTTTCTTTCTTTGTTTTGTTATGGAACAAGTGCTATATAATCAATGACTTCTGCTATATTGTCTGTGTTTCTAAATGATTTGCATAATTTCTTCCTTGGAATGGCTAGTATTATGTGATTGATGTTTGAGCAAGTTTACTCTTTGATATTCTAACTTAACCACCAATGGTGCATGTATTGGTCTTAAGGTGTTAATCAATTCATCAATACATGCAGAGTCTATTCTTTTTGAGGATGACAAAGGGGGAAAATGATTTAAGGAACAAACTGTACATAAACTTGAAAAAATTGAAAAATTAAAAAATTAATGGATAAGGTAAATGAAAAATCAAAAATAGGTTAAGGTAAATGAAAAATCAAAATTCAGTTACTCACATAATTGTGTTTTATTTTTCATTTTCTTCTTTATGTTTTTTCATTATCATTCACTTATATTATTTGTTATTTTCCTTAGTTTGTACCTTTGTTGTCATCATCAAAAAGGGGGAAATTGTTGAACCCTAGTTTTGATGATGACAAAGAAACAAAGATACAAACTAAGTAGTGAACTAATGAGTTATTTAAGTGTATGGTGTTTAAGGTATCAATGAAAGGAACTGGGAGAATACGAAGTCAAGGAAGAAGTCAAGAGAGGATTTCAAAGGCTAAGTAAAGAAGTTTCTAATTGATACTGGAGCAAGCATTGGATCAAGAAGAATAGAAGCTAGGCGTTTTATTTTCTAGTTCCAATGTAAAGGAACAAAGAAAGAATGGTAAGGAACAGTGGCAGTTTATTTGAGAATGAGAGTTTGTTCCTTAAAGGAACAAACTCAGTGGCACTAAACGAATATGTTAAAGGAACTTAGTTAAAAAAGGAACTAGACTTAGGCGTGCAACAATATAACGTTAAAAACATATTGAGTAAGTCATGCCTAAATTATAGGAAATTAGTTATATCTAATTTCAAATGATAAAATCAGTTTTAAAAAGAAAATCTGTTTAAGAAAAAGATTTATTTTTCTGAAAAATAGAAAATAAATATCCGGTTTTAGAAAGAATTTGTTTAAAAGATATTATTTTCTTAAAGATTAAAAATTCAGTTTTAAAGATAAAAAGTGTTTTTATAAAACTGATTTTCGGATAAAGCTCAAAGAACTCCTATTGCTTAGGAGTAGTGGCTAAAATATATCCACGTTCATTTATAGTTCATGGGATCATGGGACATGATGTGAAACGTGTTCCTTAGGGGAAGGAACATCATGGGTTAATGGACTAAACATGTACTCTAGTTTTAATCCCACGTTCTTCATGATTAACACTATAAATATTGAAGTCTAGATAAGTTCCAAATCGTGTCTAACTAAGTAATTAAGTGAGTTTAACTAATTAAGTGTCAGTGCCTTCATTCTCTCATAATAGCCATTTGTTCTTTGCTTTCTTACTCTAATTAAGCTTATTTCGATCAATTGTATTTTGGTTTTTGGGGTAAGGGAACTTTGAGTGAAGTTCTGTAAGAGAAAGGCTTTGAGTGAAGCTTGTATGAGTGAGAAACTTCGAGTGAAGTTGAGAGGAACTGCTGTTAAGGGAACATTGGCTCAGGAACTTGAGTTAGGAACTCAAGGTGTGGCTCGAGTTAGAATTAGGTTGTAACAAAGTTGTTTGGCCTAATTAGTGAAAGAGTTGAGTTTAAAATCCCTAGTGGTCGAGGTTGTTTCTTCTTGTTGGACCCAAGAAGTGTTTCCTCGTAAAAATCCCTCTTGTTCCTCTAGCTTGTTTATTCGTTTAAGTTTTAATTTCCGCAAAAAGTTACGTTTATTTCTACACCTACAATTCAACCCCCCTCTTGTAGAGTTCCTAAGGAAATAACACAAGCTTTGTTATGCCTTCAATCTTTGTTGGCGATTTATTTTGCAGATGTCATCATGTGCCAGATCTCGAGGTGGTCCTCGTGATGGGGGTAGTGGCAGAGAGGGGCCTGAGCCTCAGCCTGAGCGTGATGGCGAGTTGGAGAGGGACGAGGACAATCGTGAGGTTGGGGTAGTTGACAAGAAAAAAGGAGTTGGACCCCAATGGACTTTGGTAAGTTATATTACGAGCGTAATACTTTATTACTTTTAATAGAATTTATTGGTGTTGTTCACTTGGTTTTAATTGCTTTTTATCAGCTTTGAAGACAATGGAGTCATTCGCGACATGAGTAGATGCTTCAAGCAACATTTCCATCATCCATGGAGGAACTGGTCGCAGGTTGATGACGACACAAAAAACCATTGGTTTTCTATTTTCAAGGTGAAATCGTATTTGTTAAGTTTATAATATGTAAACTAACCCTTTGTGATTGGTTTTCTTATATATGTAAACTAACCCTTTATACTTAAGTTTATAATATGTAAACTAACCCTTTTTGAGTGGTTTCTTATATGCATGTAGACCCTATATAAATGGAGGGAGGAGCTTCAATCCCAAGTGAGGTCTACATTCAATAAAAAAATGGCCAAAAGGTTGAAAGATAATTACCACGTGATAGTAAAGAATAAGAATGGTGTATGTCCGACGTGGTTGTCTGTGAGCGTTCACGAGCAGATGATGAAGAATGCTAAAGAGAAGGAGTTCAGAGCACGATCTCAGAAGGGCAGCAAGAACCGGCGAGGAGGTGTCTTGACCAACAACATACCTCCTTCTCCTTGTCAGGACTCCATTTCCTCAGCAGAGCGCGCCAAGATATTGGTAAGTGTAACTTGTCTTGAATACATTTAATCCAGAAACTTTATTTAATTAATGCGTTTGAACGTGTAGGCCGCACAGTGTGGAGGCGTGTTGCCTTCCGCTTTGGACTTGTTCATGGACACACACATGAGGGATGAGTCTTGAAAGAAGGTGCCGATCAATGCCAAAGTCCAACCAATCAAGGTAATTGAAATAATATAGGATCATACATTTTCATTTGCTAAGTGTCCTAAACTTATTTAGAATCATACAACCAAGTAATAGAATGCTTAAATGAGTATTGTAGGACTTGCATGATCCATTAGAACTTAAAATAGGCATAAAGGTTGGATTATATGAACATTAAACCCAAAAAAGGGCTTGAAATGGCTTAGTTTCTCTTATTTTCATTGCCTAAGTGTCTTAAACTTGCTTAAAATCATACCACCAAGTAATAGAAAGCTTAAATGAGTATTGTAGGACTTGCATGAGGCATTAGAACTTGAAATAGGCATAGAGGTTGCATTATAGGAACATTAAACCCAACAGAGGGCTCGAAATATCTTAGTTTCTCTCATTTTCATTAGCTAAGTGTCTTAAACTTTCTTAGAATCATACAACAAAGTAATAGAAAGCTTAAATGAGTATTGTAGGACTTGCATGAGGCATTAGAACTTGAAATAGGCATAAAGGTTGGATTATAGGAACATTAAACCCAAAAAAGGGCTCAAAATGGCTTGGTTTCTCTCATTTTCATTGGCTAAGTGTCTTAAACTTGCTTAGAATCATGCAACCAAGTAATAAAAAGCTTAAATGAGTATTGTAAGACTTGCATGAGGTATTAGAACTTGAAATAGACATATTGGCTGGATTATAGGAACATTAAACCCAACAAAGGGCTCGAAATGGCTTAGTTTCAATCATTTTCAATGGCTAAGTGTCTTAAACTTGCTTAGAATCATACAACCAAGTAATGAAAAGCTTAAATGAGTATTGTAGGACTTGCATGAGGCATTAGAACTGAAAATAGGCGTAGAGGTTGGATTATAGGAACATTAAACCCAACAAAGGGCTCGAAATGGCTTCGTTTCAATCATTTTCAATGGCTAAGTTTCTTAAACTTGCTTAGAATCATTCAACCAAGTAATAGAAAGCTTAAATGAGTATTATAGGACTTGCATGAGGCATTAGAACTTGAAATAGGTATAATGGTTGGATTATAGGAACATTAAACACAAAAAAGGGCTTGAAATGGCTTAGTTACTCTCATTTTCATTGGCTAAGTGTCTTAAACTTGCTTAGAATCATACAACCAAGTAATAGAAAGCTTAAATGAGTATTGTATGACTTGCATGAGGGCATTAGAACTTGAAATAGGCATAAAGGT
Organism: Beta vulgaris subsp. vulgaris; assembly: GCF_026745355.1. Lineage (NCBI taxonomy): Eukaryota > Viridiplantae > Streptophyta > Magnoliopsida > Caryophyllales > Amaranthaceae > Beta > Beta vulgaris. Next base: position 31,602,217 of record NC_079204.1, read on the forward strand.
TGGATTATAGGAACATTAAACCCAACAAAGGGCTCGAAATGGCTTAGTTTCTCTCATTTTCATTGGCTTAGTGTCTTAAACTTGCTTAGAATCATACAACTAAGTAATAAAAAGCTTAAATGAGTATTGTAGGACTTGCATGAGGCATTAGAACTTGAAATAGGCATAGAGGTTGGATTATAGGAACATTAAACCCAACAAAAGGCTCGAAATGGCTTACTTTCAATCATTTTCAATGGCTAAGTGTCTTAAACTTGCTTAATCCATTCTTGCAGGAAAGTTATGACAAAACTCCTGCTCAATGTGAAGAAAGATAGGAAACCAAGGCCCCGAACCAAATTTTCTTTGAGACTGTTGGTTGCAGAAAGAAAGGGCGGGTTCATGGTTTGGGGACGAGTGCAGACCTCTATTTTGAGATGTCTTCCAAAGGGGGAGGTAGTTCGTCCTCCAGTTGCACTCCTTCCATGTTTTCTCAGTTGTCTGCGAGGTTCGAGGAAGAGACAACCGATTTGCAAAGAGAACGTGAGCGGATACAGAAGAAGAGAGAAGAGGAACGCATCGCCAGGCAAATGGAGAGAGAGGAGGAGCGCAGAGTGCATGAGGAGTACCTGGCGCAGATGAGGGCGACTATGGAGACCTACATCCAGATGATGAGCCAGTGTGGTGGTTCCTCCCCTTTACCGGGCCTCGAGACCCTCCCACCAGCGGTGGTGATGCATTTGCGACTTAGGCTCATAAGATTGCTTACAATATCTATCTTGTATATATTTCGGGACGTGAGAACATATAATTTAGTTAAGACCGTTAACTTATGATTATGTATGTATGAATTTATGTTTGTGTATGTATGAATTTCTAATTAATGCAAATAGGTCATCAGTACAGAATTCGGCGCATTAGCGGATGGCTTGAGTATATTTTGTTGGAAAATGTAACAGGTTAAAAACTATTTAAATACAATTAAAGTTATTTTCAAAAAAAAAAAAAAAACAATTAGCGTCCGCCTTGTGAATTAGTGTCTGCTATATGCAAATTGAACCTCACCAGAGGAACGCTTAATTAACGTCCGCTTTTTGCAATTTAGCGTCTGCTATTTTGCATCCGAAGCAAGAGCAGACGCTATTTTGCGTCCGAAGTAAGCGCAGACGCTAAATTGCAAAAAGCAGACGCTAAATAGCGTCCACCTGTAGTCGGACGCTACTTTTGGGGAATCAAACGCTAATATTTTAGCGTCCGCTTGTCGGACGCTAATTGAAGAATTAGCGACCAGGGGTTTTGCATCAGACTTTTAGCATCCGTAGAAGGACGCTAATTCTTTTAGCGTTAGATCCCGCGTTTTTAGCGTCTGATTTTTGTGGACGCTAAAGGCTGACATTCTTGTTGTGTTAATCATGAGAAAAAAATATGTTGATTTGCCTAGTAGAAAGATGTGTTCCTGTTGTGGGAAGAGTGAAAACATAGTGCCCTATTCCACCATGGAAGAACGTATAGAAAGAAATATATACCTAGTGAAACAGGTATGGAAAGCAAAGGATGATGTGAATCCGCATAAGGAACCCAAGCAAGAGTGGGTTCCTACCATTGACTAGTTTCTTTGGATACAGGCTGAAGTAAGGGGGAACAACCTGTGATTCCTCGATAGCGGGTATTCCAAGCATATAACCGGTGATGAAACTACGTTTCTCTCACTCTCAGCATACCATGGAGGAACAGTGACCTTCGGATACATCATAACTTGTAATATTGTATTTGTAGGAAAGATGGATAAGTCTTTGTCACACTCCATAGATAATGTATTTTTGGTCCAGGGCTTAAAGCATAGTTTACTCATCATTTCTCAGTTTTTTTATAAAGGGAATATAGTGAAGTTTACTAATAAGTCATGTGTTGTTAGCAATAAAAGTACATAAAGCAAGAACCTTGAAGAAATAAGGAAAGGAAACACCTACATGGTCGATCTCAACCTTGTTTCTAGGAACAATCTCACATTTTTAAGTGTGATTGAAGAAGATCCCTTATTATGGCACAAGCGTTGCGGTCATGCTAGCTTGTCCCTACTAAACAAACTAAATGGGAAATACTTAGTAGTTGGATTACCAACGATTAAGTTCTTGAACCTTGGTATTTGTGGTCCATGTGTAAAAGGAAGCAAATGAGATTCGTATTCAAATCAAAGAAAATAGTAAGCACACAAACTCCATTGGAACTTATTCATATGGACTTATGTGGCCCTGTACGTATTCAAAACCGGTCAGGTAAGAAATATGTATTGGTTATTGTAGATGATTATTCATAATACACTTGGGTTATCTTTCTTCATAGCAAAGATCAAACGTTTAATGAATTTCTAACATTTGCTCGATCAAAAGATTCAACGAACTAGTGGTTTCAAATAAAAACATCTAAGATCGTACCATGGTAAGGAGTTTGCAGCAATGAAGGTCTAGATCATAATTTCTCAACTCCAAGAACAGCATAACAGAATGGTGTAGTAGAAAGGAAGAACTGGACCCTGTAGGATATGGCAAGGACTATGTTAATTATGAGTGGGATTCCGAAGAACTTTTGGGATGAAGCAGTAAACACAACATGCTACATCATCAATAGAGTCATGCTACGACCAATTACACTAAAGACTCCTTATGAGCTGCTAAAAGGAAGAAAACAAAATATTTCTTACTTTCGAGTTTTTTGATGCAAATTCTTTGTACTTAATAATGGAAAAGACAACTTAAGAAAGTATATTTCTATGATGTACCTCAAATAGTAAAGCTTATCGTGATTACAATAAACGAATAATGTGTTTCGAGGAAAGTGTCCATATTATTTTTTTATGAAACTAACTCCTTACAGGAACAAAGTCATGATGATGACTTTAAAATTGGGTTCACTCGCTCAAAAGAGTCTAATCATTGTGATGAGGAACTAACCCCTGCATGAAAAGAGAAGAAGTAAGTTGTTGATCCCGAGAACCATGTGCCTAATCCTCCCGAGGAATAGGCAACAGGAGGAACTCAAGAAGATACATTCGTACCTCAACCTGAAGAAACTCACATAAATCAACCACCTCAAGAAACTCAAGAACCAACCAGGAGATTTGATCCAAAGCCTTGGAAATTCCAAAATTCTCATCCCTTAAAATTTATCATAAGCGATATTGAAAGGAAAACTTAAACTATATCCCAAATAAAGAATTTTTGTGCTTTTCATGCTTTCTTATCTATGACAGAACCCAAGGATCATATAGAAGCACTCAAAGAGGATGATTGGATAAATGATATGCAAGACGAACTAAACGAGTTCTAGAGGAACAAGGTCTAGCACCTGTAGAACAAACCAAAGAACCAGAATGTTATCAGACTTGAATGGGTCTTCATGAATAAGCTTGACGAGCATGGAACAGTGGTAAGGAACAAGGCCAGACTTGTAGCCTAAGGGTACAATCAACAAGAAGGTATTGATTTCGATGAAACCTATTCTCCTATTGCTACAATAGAAGCAATTAGAATTTTGATTGCATTTGCTTCATTCATGGGATTCAAGTTGTACCAAATAGACGTAAAATATGCATTCTTAAATAGATTTTACTTCAAGACGTCTATGGAGAACAACCTCCTGGATTTAAAAATCCCGACCTTGCAAATCAGGTCTATAAGATTGATAAGGCTCTTTATGGGTTGAAACAAGCTCCAAGATCTTGGTATGAAAGGTTGTCAAAATAATTGTTTTCTCATGTTTGATCGAAATGAACAGATATACTAGTACACTAGTGGAAAAAAGCCCATCTGATGTGGTAAAAATCGGGCTTACTGATGTTGTTGTAGTCCGCATCAGGTGGGCTCGCAACATACCCCAATTATTTTAGTTAAGCAAAAACTGATGTGGTTTTTATGAAAAACTGCATCGGTTAATATTATTAATCGATGTTGTTTTCCATGAAAACCACATCAGTTTTCGAATTGCCGCCAACTTAGATATGTTAAAATGGTATATATTAACGGATATGGTTTTATTGAATGATTGCATCAGTTAAGAGCATTTAATATTAAAAAAAATCAAAGCATGCAGCAGCTAAAGCCACTACAAGTCACATTACTCTGTACACAAAATTAATACACTAACATGTATAACAAAGTTAATATACCATATTTTATACAACAATTTTTCATATAAATATGCTCAATAATTTTTCATATAAAATATACTCAACAATGTTACATATATATATATACAGAATACCGAATAAAAAAACTTATACATCAAATTGAAAAATGAAATCGTGTACATAAATACAAAAATCTGACAAACTTATACCTTTAGCTATGGATGAATTTTGTACAAATTTCATCAACACTGATGGAATATGTACTACTGAAGTAAGGGGAAAGAAAATAAAATTCCTTCAATAAACGCTGGCAAAAATTTGGTAAGTTCCTCGCAAAGGAACTGATGTGTATTTTAAAAGGAAAGAAACTGTCTCCTTTCCTAATTTCCATCAAGATATAAACCACAACCTTCTTTCTCCTATTCACAAAATTTTGTTCATTCTTGTTTGGAGAGCACTCATTCCTAGAACTGAGAAGAGGAATGAGGTGGGTCTCTTGGATATATGCTACATGTTTTGCCTAGACCACCACATTCAAATAAACTTTCCTTCACTCTTTATCCAACATCTCACTCATTGCATTGAAAATCATTGTGTTGTTGGCTATGGAGCTTTAATTACTTCTCTTACTTCTTACTCATTTTAAAGTGAAAACAACCTGTTGGCCAACATTGGGAATAAAATAAGGTAATATTCTCAGTGAAAAAACTTTGCATGGTTTGGATCTCTCTGTGCAAGAGGGAGTATTGACTCAAGGGAGAATTGCTCCTAGTTCCTCTCACAAGAGGAAACTACCTAGGGTAGTAGAAGAGGAACCGACTGAAGTAATATTGGAGGAACAAGTTCCTGCTCCCACATATTCAAAGGAACATAAACCAAAGAGGCACAAAACCATTGCTAAAAAGCCTACCCCTCCTGTTCCTAAAAGAGTTATTAGACAAAGCACAAGATTGAAAATTGCTCAAACTATTCCTGTTCATGTTCCTTCAAATAAGGACTCTCCTTTAGTCCTATTTGATGCAGAGGAACAGGAACACAACTCACCTAAGGAACAACCTTCTCCACCTTCACCAAAAATATTGGTGCCCTTCACTAACCTCTCTTCAATCTCTCCCTCATCCTTCTATGTTCCTTCTAGCTTTGAACAGTTAAAGGTTGAGATGACTGCACCCAACCCTTTCTCCTCCACCTCTACTGGCCTTCCACCACCACCACCTTTTCTTCCTCCCATTTACACTACCACCTCCCCATCTGTTTCTCTTCCAGGAACAGATGGTCCTTCACAAGAAACCACCCCATTTACACTACCACCTCCCCATCTGTTTCTCTGGTTCTAAGGGAGAGGAACAAGTTCCTTTAGATGATTGTGGCTGGGTTAATGAAGTCTGTCTTCCTGCACAACACATGATTAAGTTTTATAATCACATTTACTGGACTTTAGATGCTAAAACTGATAAGATGTTGGGTTTAATGAAAGTCCTTAGTGATACCGTGATTGAGCAACAAAAGAACATGGAGACAATGGCCCAAGCCATTAAGAGATTGAAGCAGCAACTTGATGAGCACCATGGAGAGGTGATGAAGAAGTTAGAAGATGTCGTTGAAGAAGAAGTTGTTGAGGAACACCATTCCCCTTCCCTTCCTAATGTCTAGTTCTTGGTTCTCTTCAAGGAACAAGACTTCTTAGCTTTTGTTTCATTTCTTTTCTTTCTTTGTCTCTTTTTGTACTTTAAGGAACAAGTGCTATAAATACATGACTTTTGCTATATTTGTCTGTGTTTATGATTTATGTGCAAAATTTCTGACTTGGAATGGCTAGTATTCTGTGATTGATGGTTGAGCTAGTCTACCCTTTGCATATCCTAACTTGATCGTTTTTATGGTGCTTGTAAATGGTCTCAAGGTATTGATCTCTATTCATGAAATCACGAAGAGTTTGATCTTTTTGAAGATGACAAAGGGGGAAAAAGATTCCAGAACAAACTATACTAAAAAGTAAGTAAAAAAATATACAAAAAGAGGTAAATGAAAAATCAAAATTAATCCAAGAGGTAAATGAAAAATCAAAATTAAGATTCTTAGGCTATGTTCAGTTCACCTTATTTTTGCTTCTTTCATATCTAATCAGATCAGATCAGAAAAAATAAGTTCAGATCAGATCAAAAAAATAAGTTCAGATCAGATCAGACCAGACCAGATCAAATCAGTTCAGATCAGATCATGATTATATTTAAAAACTCATTATTACTATTAAATATCTTTCATTACATATTAGTAAAAATTATACTAATTGAATATTAATAAAATACTCATTGAGACGAATCAAACAAGACCCCACATGACTATATTTTTTCTTATATATTGAGAAAAATATAAAAGATTCTCTCCAATTGTGAATAGTGTCAAGATTCTAAGTGAGAAAGATAAAAAAATACAAAGGGAGATTGAGTATTATTATTTACTAGTACATATGTTCAAAAGGATTATTATTGTTGTTGTTGTACTTATTAATTATTAATATTGATAATTATTATTAATCTTGTTGTTACCATTATAAATGTCATTGTTATCATTATATTAAGTTATTTTGTTGTTATTAAATAATAGAAAATTAAAAGCCACGTGTTAAGAACATAAGATTGACGCAAGAATCAGAAATATATATAATATGATAGCTCAAATTCATGATAACGAAACTACTAAGTTCGGATTACATTTCAAAATAACCTAAGTGTGAGATACAAATTATAAATTTAGATTCGGTACACTCCTTCCTACCGAATTCCAAATCTCTCTAGCTATTTGAAGTTGCAAGCTATTTATTTCTTTTATGCGCAAGTCATAGTTGTTTGTATATCTTATTTTATTTTATATGAAAAAAAAAAGTTGAGTCTGCCGACTTCTCAAGTGTGAAACATTTTTTTAAAGGGAAAGTGTGAAACATTGTATAAGTGCTCTTATAAATTAATGACTTGAGTTATATAATTATTTTTAGTAAAAATAATTATTATTATGATTATAATTATTGTTGTTGTTCTTATATTATTATTATTATTATTATTATTATTATTATTATTATTATTAAAAATTGTGTAAAAGTTGTAATAGAAATAAAATGATAATAATAGTTATACTATTAAGAAGATCTTATAATGTATTGCATAATAATAAATTAAAAAGTAATAATATAATAGTAATAATATATTTTATAAAAGATAAGATCTTGTAAATCAGATCAGTTCAGATCAGATCAGATCAGATCGGAAAAAATAAGTTCAGATCAGATCAGAAAAAATAAGTTCAGATCAGATCAAATCAGACAAGTTCAGATCAGAAAATTTCAGGTGAACTAAACATAGCCTTACTCCTGCATTTTCATTTCTTATTTTATTATTTTGTATTTTTTCATTCTCTTATGTTATTTGTTATTTCCTTAGTTTGTACCTTTGTTGTCATTATCAAAAAGGGGGAAATTATTGAACCTTAGTTTTTATGATACCAAAGGAACAAAGATGCAAACTAAGTACTGGACTAACAAGTTGTTTAAGTGAGTGAATTTCAAGGAAATCAATGAAAGGAACAAAAAGAATACTAAGTCAAGGAAGAAATCAAGTTTGGATTTTGAAGACTAAATGAAGATGTTTCCATAGTTGGTACTGGAGCAGCATTGGAGGAAGAATACTAAAGCAAGGCTTGTTGTTTCAAGTTCCACTGTAAAGGATCGAGTGAAAACGGTAAGGAACAATGGCAATTTAGAATGAGAATGATCGTTTGTTCCTCTGAAAGGAACAGATGAATCGGTGCTAAACTTATAAGTTAAAGGAACTAGACTTATAGTAGGATGAATCATTAAAATTGTACATTTATGACAGTTGAGTAAATTATGCCTAGAATCTATGTAACCGTTTTATTTAACGAAAAATCAGATTTTATGGAAAATCTTTTTGAGGAAAAGATTTTATTTTTCCAAAACTAATAAAAATACTTCTCAGGTTTTACGAAAATAATTTAAAGATAATATTTTTGGTAAAAGGATTTTATTTCGGTTTTAATAATTAAAATGTTTTTAATTAAATTAGATTTTCTAAATGATGCTTGAAGTGGTTGCTAAAATTAAGGAGCCAGTAACTTAAAACACTCCCACGTTTTAACAGTAATCATGGAGATCATGGGATGATTGAGGAACGTGTTCCTCCGAGTAAAGAACATCATGGACTAATGGTTTTACCACTAATACATGTTTTTAATTCCTTGTTCTAAGCTATTACCACTATAAATACTAATGTCTAATTAAGTCCCAAAGTGTTTCTGACTAAGTGATTTAGTGAGTTTAACTAAGTAAAGTGACAGTGCTTTAATTCTCTCATAAAAGCCATTTGTTCTATGCCTTCTTACTCTAATTCCACTAAGTTTATTTGATCAATCGTATTTTGGTTTTTCGGGGTAAGGGGACTTTGAGTGAAGTTCTGTAAGAGAGAAGCTTTGAGTTAAGCAAGTTAAAGTGAGAAAATTTCAAGTGAAGTTGAGAGGAACAACTGTTAAGGGAAGAGTGGTTCAGGAACTTGAGTTTAGGAACTCAAGGTGTGGCTCGTGAGTAGAGTTAGGTTGTAACAAAGTTGTTTGGCCTAATTAGTGAAAGAGTTGAGTTTAAAATCCCTAGTGGCCGAGGTTGTTTCTTCTTGTTGGGCCCAAGAAGTTTTTCCTCGTAAAAATCTCTTGTGTTCCTTTAGCTTGTTTATTTGTTTTAAGTTTAAAATTCCGCAAAAAGTTATGTTTATTTCTACACATAGAATTCACCCCCCCCCCCTCTTGTATTGTTCCTAGTGAAATAACAAAGTTGAATTTTGTCTTATTGAAAATCAAATAGCTGACATTTTGACCAAACCACTTCCTAGAGACAAATTTGAGAAAATTTACCTAGAACTAGGAATGATTAAAATTCATTGAGTGCGCTACACAAAATAAAACCCTTAGTCTCATAAAGTACAATAATTGACAAGCAACATGTTGTGAAGATGTTCATATATTACATATCATGGTAAAGGACTCACATCTAGACTTCATAATACTTCCCTTGTCGTACATGCATATACTTGAGCACAAAATAGTAAGGACAACTGTAACAGCCCGCACTTCCGAGCTGCTCACTAATCACGCTTAAAATACACAAAACACAATCAACACTTTACAAACCTCGATTTTACATTTATTCACACTTGTAACAGCCCGCACTTCCGACCTGCTAGCTAATCACACTTAAGATACATAAAACACAATAAACACTTAACAAACCTCGAATTTACATTTATTCATAGCAAAATCAAAACCTATAAAAACGATCCTGGGTTTGTGGGTCAGGGGCCCACAACATAACAACTTGAAAATCAAATAACAGATTACTAATACTTTCAAACAAAGCATCTAACTTTAACCTCAGCCCACCATTTCATAACATAAAAATCTTCTTCTTCATCAATAATCATATTCCAAGTCCTCGACATTAACTCTGCAAAATCACTAACAATGAACCCTGCCCCCACCAGGACAGGTTTCAAGAACAAAATCAAAAAAGCTGAGTACACACATTGTCCAACCAGAAATTCATTTTAGTGGCTTAAACTATAGTTGTGTCGTGTGCGGTTTATTACTCATCAAGTGGAGCAATCCCAAACTTAAAAAGTACTTAAAATCAAATAGTTAAAAATGTTTTTATTACAACACCAGCAACCCTTAACTAGAATGTCCGATAAATAGTAGTCATACATATACTATAGATAATAAGTTCCTTGCCATAAGGACAAATTTCAACAACCGTTGAATACATAAGCTCATCCCAACCTCATTTTTGGTGGCTTAAGACCATTCATATACAATTCATGCTAGAATTCAGTATGCTTCACAAGTAAGGTGCTTGCTTAAAAATTTCAGGATTACTATCGTTGCACAATCGCAAAATTAAGAATTTTCATCATGAAGATCATCACTTAGATCATTCAAAACCCTTTGGGTCTATAGCATTTAATATATTTGGGTAAAGCGAACACGAATAGAGAGGGGCTCCTTACACAAGGAACCAACTGTCTCTAAGCTAATGGAGGTCGTGACCCCACCGTTTAAATATTTATGCTTGCAAGCCTTAACCAGGACATGTCCCATTTTTATTATTTGCTGGACTTCACCCACCCAGCGAGGGTTCGAAAGGAGATACCCATCCTCCAAGGGTTGTTGTTCATACCGTACCTTATTTGGTATCGGCCTTTACCCACTTGTATCCAATTTATTTATAAATAGTTAAATGCAAGTTTATCAATACCACACGTGTTCCAAAGAAACATATTCATCCATGAGAGGAAAAAGAATCACAACTACTAGTGGTTGCTAATCATTGCAAGACTTGATCTTCTTTTGAAATCTTTTTTTTTTACGTCAACAATTTACATATTAGTTACGTGTAAAGATATAAGGAAATAATCAATTCTTTACTGCTTGTAAAAGTCGTATAGGCACTTAGTGGCTCATTTAAACTTATTAAAAAGGTTGAGTTAACTTGAACATTTGAACTTTTGTAAAATAATTCAGCAAAAAACTAACTTAAAATGAACATAACTTCCTGCTCGGTACTTCGAATTAGGAATTTCCAAAACTTAACCTCAATAACTTTTGGGTCATGACTCCTCAAAGGAACAATATTCGCTCCATAACACATATTGAACATCTCGCTCCATAAATGTTGTTTACTTTCCCCATAAAACAATAACTAAATCATTATGTTTTTTCCCTCAATAACACAAACTTATATCTTTCAAAACTTTTACTCTTGTTCTTAATTCGTATCGCATACTCAATTTCAAAGTGTATCGACGACTTAAACTTCCGTCCATAAATTAATATAAAACAAAACAAAGTTGAAATGTAATTAACATATCCAAAATACCTGAACCTCAATAATCTTATTATAACACAAACTCGAATCTCAAATAATCTCACTTACCTCAAATATTCTTTTAAAGGAAGTAATATACATAAAACGTATTCGAAATCAAATGTCTCCCCGTAGTCGAACCCATAACATAATCAAAATGTAAAATATGTTTCTCAAAGACTTATAAGATAATAACTATTATCGAGACCCAATTCTAAGCTCGTGCGATTAACCTGTAATATTTACTTGTAGACTATAAGGTATCCTCTAACATGTTTGGCAATTCCCTTCATCATAATAGTTTCTCTTTGTACTTGGACTTCCGTCTTTAACTTATAGCATCTAAACTATAGCATTCCAAAATTCTCATGATATGAATTTTCCCCTTAAAGGTTTTCTTATTCCCAATACATGAACTTTCATTGCCAGAATATAACCTTATTACTTATCATAAATCACCTACAATTACTATGGCAAGTCAAAATACTCACTCTATATATTTCCCAATACTCAACTCGTTGTCCTCATCCTTCTTAAATTTATAATTCACAACCATACGTCCCCATGTATTTGTACTGAAAGCTCATATTAGTCTTAACACCATACGCTTAGTATTGTCATTATATAACTTTAATTACCATGCTCTCTATTATCTAGATTTATATTTTTCTTTCCCAACATCCATTTATATAATCTTACTCATCCAATAGACGAAATTATGCTCCAAACTCTTTTACTTGACCCCTTTGCGGATATGATCTTTTATTACATAAGTATTGTAAATTATATCTCTCTAATCGATACTTCTCTAAACCACCACCAAGATTGGATCCTTTATTTCACTGATACGACATTCATATCTCAAATCCTACACATCCTCTGAACTCACAAACCTCTGTAACAACTCCATTAACTCATAAATTAATATTTGACCTTTGAAATTCACATCCAAATTTACTATTCCTAGCTATCTAATCTACGTCCACCACATAACATCTTCGGTCTTAGTTAGAACCTCCCAACAATTACTTCATCCTTCAATTCTGACATCACAAATCTTCATTCTTATATAACCAAGCTCCATATTTTTTTCGGAGATATCTTCGAGTGATACCATTCAGCCTTATTTATACGCCATAAGTAAATCTTGGAATATTTGACTACTTCTAATAATATCCTCAAAGCGACAATTGTATTTTTAAACAGAACTTCACAAGTACCCATCTCACACAAACTCATTCTAACTTAGATTCCAAACTCCATATAACATAATTCATCCATGATATTCTGTAAAGATTAACTTGTTTCACTAGACTTACTGTTTTCCAAACTTAAATCGAAAATAATGTTCATTAAATTGACCCAAATTTGAGAGACTTTTTCCTATGAGAACTTCTTCATAAAAATTTAAGTAGGAGTAAAGATCCTCCCCGTCATTAATAGAACTAGAAAATTCTGATTTATAATTTCACGAGTCCATATTTGTTCATACTCCAAGTCATAATTTTCAAAGTTCATGATCATATATAATCAAAATCTCAAACCATAATAAGGAGTTTTTCATACTTTCAGAATACCATATAAAACTTATATAACAAATATTTTCACAATTGTCTTAAACCAAAATTTTAACTCAACATCCTTGATCAAAATTCCTTTCTTTTTCTCTGAAACTTTCAGATATAACTAAGTTTAAATCGAAAGCGAGTTCATAAAGATATCGAGTCGACGTCCCGCTTAGTTCGTAAATCGAAGTACTTGTTGAAAACCACTTATATAGTTAGATATACTAAAGATCCTTGCTTTAATTCTCTATAGCTACACTTTCATATAAAAGATCAACTTACTAAGCATAAGAAACTTATTATAAATTCGATGTGGAAACAAGTAGGTTTAATAATATCACACATCTATATTATTGAAGGATTCAACTACCTCCAATCAGTTCTTCATAAAATATCACTCAGTAAAACTCATCACTATATAGTTTCGCTCATAGCTTAAAACCAAATATTAGTAACAACTCTTGTAAACACACGAATAACACTTTGAATAATTTTGTATTTATATAAAAGGCTTATTAAGCTCAGCACATGAAATCACATAAAACACGAATATAGATTCAAAGGTGGAAGGACATGTGTGTACCTTGAAACAATTCCCAATAATTCGACATTCTGGATAACCACTATAGCTCGAACTTCATAATTTATCTCCATATACATACTCCAACAACGACCTCAAAACAATAACAACAATCATTAACCATCCTCACAACAATTTAGATAAACAAATTGAATTACTCATACTTTTAAGCTCTTCCATGAACTAACCACCACAACCCTTATATACGACCCATTCTACTAATCCAACTACAACATCAATTCTACTCTAATTAACATCATTCTAGATTTCAGAGAGTATTATCAAACAACATTATTTATAAAAATCAGTTTTTATAAACTTACTTAAGAGCTTACTTCATATTAGAAGCTTCAATCCAATAAGAAAGATAAAATATTCAATCTTTAAGTTTAACAACTCTTATCATAACTATATTTGCTAATCAATAACAAAATTGAGAACCAAGTTTATTTCTAAAATCAGAATATAAAATCAATTGCACACACTTGAATTGGAATCAAAGGAGATGAGGAATTAAGAAAAATTAGCTTATACCTTCATATGGAAAGGAATACCAAACAATGGCACAACAACAAGGCAACAAGCTAGCAATGACAACATGGGCAAACAAGCCAACCACGGCAGCAGCGCAACACAAAGTACAGCAGCAGTGCTGAACTTGTGTAAGGCGTAACTCATAGCTCCGAACTCCGAATTGAGCGATTTTTGTGCTCAAATTCATTAGCTCGAAGTGATCTACAACTTTGATTCAGCAACAAAGAGTAAAATTGGATTGCATGTTGTAGATAATTGAGGAAACAGATTGTCGAATAAAAACAGAGGAGAGAGAAATGAAGGTACAAAACACCAAACTTACAAAGACCATAACTCATAGCTCCGAACTCCAAATCAAGTGATTTTTGTGCCGAAATTCATCAGCTCGAAGTTATATACAACTTTGATTCGGCAACAAAAAGCAAAATTGGATTGCATGTTGTAGATAATTGAGCAACAGATTGTCGAATAAAAACAAAGGAGAGAGAAATGAAGGTAGCAACACCAAGCTTGCAAAGACCATAACTCATAGCTCAGAATTCCGAATCAAGTGGTTTTTGGGTCTAAGTTCAATAACTTTTCGCGATCTACAACTTTGATTCAATACGTTTGGGAAAATTGCGAATCCAAAATACATAAAATGAACATGCACAGTACGGGGTATAAAATCAGAGGAGAGAGAAAATTATTGTTTGGACTTTTATTTTGATTTTAAGGTTTCTCCCAATTCTTAACCAGTTGGGTAATTTAAACTGAAATCTTGAAGAGAATAATTGATCTATGGGAAAAATACACTTTGGCACTTGATTGAGAAGTTACGAAGAGGAGAGAGTGATGCTTTAGCTTCTAGAGTAGATAACATGAGTGAGGAGAAATAAATTGTAATTAAAAATGGGTTTCTCTTTATTTCGAAGTTTAAAATCCTTAACTCAATATCTCTACTAAATAAAATCCATACTAACTTATTTGTGCTTGGAACTTACTTTACTAATATGAACATAGCTAACTACATATAGCTTAGAAATGTAACATGCATGAGTTCACACCTTCTTCATTTTTCATTCTTACTATTCCTCTCATTTCTATTTTTTCTTTTTAGTTTTATTTTCGTCTTTATCGTCCACTCTATCAAATGTTAAATTATCCCTCTTCATTAATGCCCCACACATAAATTACGAAAATTAAATAAACGGCGTTTCACTAGCGTGTACGTACGTACCAAAAAATTGATAAATTCAAGGGATTTAGAGAAGGGAAAAAGAAAAGCCGCATTTACTTCTTTACCATCCCTCACAAATCTACCCACATAAAAACCCATCAAATCAACCCACTTTCACACATCAAAATTCACCTGCTTTTAACCCTAAAAACCAACACCTCTGCAAAAACCACCTCCTTCTCGCTCCTAAAACCTCTCAACCTAAAACTCATCTTCTTCACCTCACCAAAAGTGGCTTCCAAACGAAACACATCCGACAATACCCAAAACTTCCCAACTAAAAAACTTCTCCATCAGTAGACTACAACGCCCGTGAAACCGAATCATCCAACTCCAACGCCAATTCTTTGGGATCTCACAAAATTTCAAGAGAACCGGAAGCGAATTCTCCGAAAAAAAAGAAGATATCTTGGAGGAAGTTGAAACTGAGCAAGACAAGGAAGTTCATGATCCTACTAAAGGGGGTACGGAATTGAAGTCTTCTAAATATATAATAGGATTTTGTGTCGACTTTTCTTGGTGCAAGAAAGTCAAATGGGGTTAATCTCTTGATTTGGTTAAATTCCAAAAGTAGGTCAAAGTCCTTACTTTTGATGAGGGGTTGTATAAAAATGAAATGAGTGAGTTTGTTTCGAGCTTTGAAAATAATGAGAGTATATGAATTGGGGTGGTCAATGGAAAATATTGAAATTTTCGGAAAAACTTTTGGGCGGATGGTTTGAAGTACCTATTGAAGGGTACACTATAATCCCCCATAATTTTAAAGGATTTTATAAATATATTTTAGTATTTATATATTTATAATTTAGTTTTAAAATGATTTGATTATTTAAAAGGGTTGACTATTTTGAAAGTCAAATGAAATTATTTTAAGGATTTAAGAAAGTTAAAAATATTTTAATTGAGCATGCTTTGATAAAAGTTTAACTACTAATTTATATTGGAAAAGAAGTCTAATGGATTTGAGGAACCCAAAATCCTAAATGAATAAGGAAAAGGAGCCATGTTGATGATAGAAGTTGTAAATTACTTATCCTATTCATCATCAATTTCAATTGAGCCCGAACTCCTTTTCCTAAGCCCAAAAGAAAGCCTCCGTATAAATATCCTAATACCCAATTATTTTACCCACACGGAGAATATTTTTTCTCTCTCCTCTTCTTCAAAACACACAGCAAATCCCTTCTCTCTCCAAGTAATGTTTCTTCTTCCACAAGAAACGTCACAAATCCTTCAAACCGTCAAGCTAGGCGTCGAACCGCTGCTGTCGTGCACTTCCTGTTTCTGGCGCACCTTTCTTTTCGTTTGTTCTTTTTTTCTTTGGCTGATTTCATTTCTTCTTCCTCAAGATTCCATTAAAGATTATGTTTTTATGCTTTCTTTTAATGATAATCATGGTTATTGGTTTTAATAAATAATCTTGATTATATACATTATGTACTATAAGAAAAAAAATTCAGATTTGTTTATTATGATTAGATTGAAGTTTTAATCATTAAAGCATGGATTTTTAGGGTTTTAATTACTAGAAAACCATAGTAGCATGTTATATACTATGAGATTGATTTAGATTATGATTTTAATCATGTTTATATATGTTGGAAGAGGGTTTTATGATTTTTAAAGTTGTTGGGATTTCAAAAAGGATTTTATTTATGGAGTTTTAAGAATTTTAATTACTAGTACGGTAGTACTATGCTAGGATTTATAATTAATTGAAGTTTTGATATTAAAATCAGCTTTTGAATATATTTAAAGGGGATTTTAAATATTTTAGAGTTGCTGTATTTTAATTTAAGAGTATTGATTTAAGTTTATGTTGATTTCTAGCCGGAGAATATTCTGTAGGAGACTTTTAAGAAGTTAAAAGTGGTCTGACGACTAGTTTACATAAGGTACGTACATACCTGTGTGCTATGTGATCAGTATCATGATTTAAGGAGAAAGAAATTTTAGTATCATGTATAGGAACTCTATATGTTCAGATACGATTTCTAGTATTTGATTTTTACATGTTTTACGACTGTATGCAAGCATGTGATTTGAGATTCATTATGAGTACTAGATTGTATGTTTGTATGGAATATTTGATGCAAGCATGAAAAAAGGAATTTTATTAATTAATTCGCATGAGGAATCAATATATGTTATAGAGATTGAATCATTTATTTCATGTATTCCCTGACAAGTATTAATTTCACTATCTTATGAGGACTGTGAGCCTTATTTGGTAAGTTGATAAGTTATGCCTTTCTAGAAGTAAGATTATTGTTGGCTAGGTTCAACAAATAAGAAGAATTGAGATTAAAGGAAAATAATCTTGGGTTGTAAGTTGTGATCACTTATGTAATCCTAAGATAAAGAAGTAAGTTGTGATTGATTTATTTATACTTCTGTGATTGCTTGTATGTGTGTCATAACAAGTGATATCATGTAAATAACGTAAAGTGTAACAAGGATAGTTATAGACTTTAGACTGGTGCACGTCTAGAGTTGGACATTAAGGGTTGGAGTACATGGTGGTAGCCCATGGCTTTTCTAGGAGATGGATTGATCACCATCCCTCTTTTATTTTCAAAAGTTCCTCGATATCGCAGGTCATTTTGGAATACGTAGTCGCGCCCGTATTTCGTCTTCTTAGTGAAGGCATTAGTAGATAAGTCAACTCAGTTCCAATAACTATTCCATTGAAGTAATAAAAAGATGTTTAGAGTTACTTCAGTTAAAATTATCTGCAGATTATTATATGATTATATTATTATTTGTCCCTGCATGTTATTTATTTAGTATCATGTTAGGAATGTTTATATTAGTATGTAGTCCTCAACTTTGCTGATTACGTGCTTTGTATGTGTGATCATGGCTTTGCCTTTTTGATCATGTGATGATCAGCAGATTCAGTATAGCATTGACATTACAGGTTCACAGATGTGCATCATTGGGAATCTGGAATGGAGAGAATGTGTAACTAGTATAATTTATTTTTCTGCATTCGTAGGAACATAATTTATTAAGTTTGTTTGAATAAGACTTATTTAGAGTGTTCATTTCTAAATACTCATTTATTTACTTATAATAAAAGGTTAAGATTAGTTATATGTTTTCCGCTGCAAAATTCTGAATAAGCCGATACGTTATCACACGGGCGATAATGCTTTGGTAATTTTCTAAGTTTTATATTATAAAGGTATTTCTGAAAAAGGAGAATTATCGGGGTGTTACATTCACGGATTATGTCAAGGGAAGGGATAAACTTAATGTAAATGGTGCATCAAATGCTACCATTCTAAAATAATTTAGGGGAAAGGACTTTGGCTTTTCCCTTGATTAAAAGGACCTTGCTCCTCACCACAAATTTCTTTTCTAACTGGTTTGGCGGTTCATCTTACCGAGAACATCCAAAAGGACTGAAGTGAGTCTTATGGATCTCTCATTAATGTTTTACCTTGCTAAAAACATTAAGATTAATTTTCTCGCCATAATGATCTCTCCTTTCTCTTATTGCATTTCCCAAGGATGGATATGCTAACCATATTTATGTGATCCTCAAGAAAAATCAGATAAAACTCCCCTCTAGTAAATCTTTTGAGCTTGAACCAAATAATTTCTTGACCAAGGATACCCTTTCAAGGTTGTCCTTAAAGGTACTGGGTGGAAATTGGCCTGTGAGGTAGCAGAAACAAAGGGGAAGGGAGATGTTGGCTCCAAGAGGAAGTTGGAGGAGGAGGTCAGTACTCAGGGTCCTAAGTCCGTCAGCAAAAGCTAATGCATTGTTGAGACCAAGACTCCTCGAGATCAGGGACAGGGTGCAGTGCATATCAATTTGGAGGAAGATCAAGCTCTTTCAGGACCCCTTTACTATCCCATACTCTCCACCACTGGTCTCCATGGGATACTACATTCAATACAGGAGTCTCTGGCTCTCCTACATGCGAGGGTCCAGGGTGTTGAAGCAAGAGTTGCCCAGGTTGATATTCAACTGGAGTAGATCCTTGCCGCTGTGAAGCAAGGTGAAGCTACAATGAGAGAGAAGACCGACCATGTGGTCTCTTCTTTATCTGTCACAAACCCTAATCCCCCATATCACTTTCCTTTCTCTTAATTTCATCAAACAATATTTTTTTCGGTTGTATTAAACAATGGTGACTTGTTCTTAATTTCTTTTTATGATATGGTTGTGCGGTGCATATCTTGTTTTGATGATTATTTTCATTTCTATCTCTTTATGTTTTGCCTCTTTTCGTATCTCCTTTTCTCCCTAAACTCATCTTGTGCATTTTTTTGTTATCTACGGAACTTGTTGGTTCCTTTATTGCTTTTGATGATGAAAAAAGGGGGAAATGGTCGTGGCACATAAAATAAACATTCTAATCTTCTGTTTTCTTGGTGAAGTTTTCTTACTTCTCTCTCTGTTGTCACAAATGCTTTAAGATGTTAGAGTAGATTTATTTGTTTAATTTTTTTTTTTTAGTTTGTGCATGATATCTTTTTTATTAAATCTCATTGCTCTTAATTCTTTTCCTATTGTTTATTTTACTTTTCTTTCTTGCTTTTATTTTATGCCTCATATTTGCCATCATCAAAAAGGGAGAATATATATTGTTGTATTCTATGTTTTGATGATGTAAAATACTTAGGTAGTAATATGATTTTATTTAAAAAATTATAGAACACCAAAAATAATATCATGTTTATTTAATATCTCTTGTAATGAAAGATTTTATAATCTAAGTCAATATATTATATCTAATACACTTTGAGTCTTATTATAAGGTATGTTTAATGGTCTATTAAATAATGAATCTTTGTATCAAAGATTCTTATAATTATTAGATATGCGGTTGTTGTTATTGTGGCTTAAAACATTTAGAGCAAGCATAAAAAAGTTGAGCAAATTTCAGCTGGAGCGTGTGATGCGCAAAAGGAGGAACTACTTGCTGGAGGATCTCCAACTACATGAACCACTTACTATGAATACGCAACTCACTACTGTAAGCACTCCAACAATCTAGTTGTACTTCCACCCTAACAGATAGTGGTGGAAGTTGATAACCGTTGCAAAATTGGTGGAAAAAGTGGAGCAAAAATTGCGTCATGATCAACCCTCCATTACAAGAGCACATCATGGAGCAAGTGGGGCTTGAGAAGCAAATGAGAAGAAGAATTGAAGCAGCTGTAAAAGCAAGAATTTATTTCACGAAAAAATATATATAACTGTCGAGCATAAAAGATAATTATTGTTTTGAGAAAGTTTTTCTGTATTTTTTCTTCTACATTTCCTTGTATACTCTAAGTGTTTGGGTGAGAGAAAAATTAGAGAATATCCTTGAGATAAAAAGAGAAAAAGAAAAAGAGAAAAGAGAAGACTTCTAGTGAAGTCAAAGTGAGTGTCCTTAATTCAGGGCGAACTGAGTGACTGGGAACAAGTTCCTAGAGGAACAAAGAGGGTCCTTATTAGGTTGTAAAGAGAGATTATTTTGGCCTATTTAAGTAAAGAAAGTCGAGATATAATCCCTTGGGTTCAAGGTTTTTCTTCCTATTGGGCATAGGAAGTTTTCCTTGTAAAATCTCGTGTGTCTTTTCTCTTAAGTTTTTTAAGTTATATTTATTCCACATTTTAAATTCAAAATTTTTTCCTCAACTACAATTCAACCTCCCCCCCCCCCCCCTCTTTATTTTGTTTAGTGTTCATAGTAGAGCAACAATTCGGATGGGAAGGCTATACACTAGTAGAAAAAAATTTAGGGAATATTGTTTTAAATAAGTCAACCTTTGCGTGATCTTCCCAAAATAAGACAAGCTATAGATTATTCCTGATTAGGTCAAGCTTGCCGTGTCATTTTTTTGTATTGAGTTTTAACCGGTTTACTTATATTGGTGACCTGTTTTAGTAGGTTACATGGCTATGTGTCGCAATATGACAGGTTTTCTATTTTTTTTACCAAAAAATAAAACAAATGCATTTTCATTTTCTCTCCCCTCCCTCCTCTAATCTTTCTCTCTCCTCCTCCTTCAGACCCCTGTTCACTGTTCATGACCATACTGCGCAAAAGAAGAAGGCAGAAGAGACTCCTCCCTCCTCCTCTTATCTTTCTCTCTCCTCCTCCTTCAGTCTTCTCTTCACGACCTTACTGCGCAAAAAAAGAGAACATGCCACCAGGGATGGTTGGAGGGTAAGGCGACGACGGAGGGGACTGGTAGGAGCCGCCCAGGCGGGCGGAGGGGAGGAGAGCAGCGAGACAGGGGGGAAGAAAATGATGAGCTGCAAGAAAGATGAGGGAGATGAGTAGTGCGGGGGAGGAGGAAGGTGATGGTGATGGCGGCAGTAGTGGTGGCGCGGGATTGGGCGCGAAGACGAGGGTGCAGATTATTGGTGGTGGTGGGCGGAAATAGTGGAGGTTGTGGGTAGTAGTGGTGTAAATTTCAGATTTTTGGGGTTGGGGTTTGTGGTGGTAGTTAGCTGGTTTCAGTGGACGGTGGTTCGTGGGGTGAAACTAATAGTGAGGAGAGAGATAGTGGTGGGGCTAATAAGGAGAATTCGGTGGGTGGGTGGTGGTTTAGTATGGCATTAGCGGCCCGATGGTGGATGTTGGGGTTGGGGTTTGAAGGGTGGCTGTTAGATTGGGATGGTGGGTGAAAATAAAAGGCAAAAGTATAAAACAAATAAGAAAAAATAAAACATAACCTGTTGTTCAGGTTGTAAGTATTTTGACCCAAAAGAAGAAAATAATCCTACAAGCTTAACCTAATCAAGAATAATCCATAACTTGACTTATTTTGGGAAGATCACGCAAAGGTTGGCTTATTTAAAACAATTTTTCCAAAAATTTATTTGTCACAAGGTAACTGACCAGATCCGTTAAAATTAACTGATCCGGTCATTTACAAAACCGAATCAACAAAAATTAACTGATTCGTTCTTTTTTCCAACCAAATCATTAAATTGCCTAAATTAGCATGGCACAATATAATCTACTGCTCAGCCCCAAGCCCACTTAAATGATACTTTTATACTAAACGCTAGCTCACATTCTGTATTAAATGCTACCTCACAAACCCTAACCCCTCTTCCTTCTCTCATCTTCTCACCACCATAAACCCTCCGATATCTCCTCTCACTGACTGAACCTAACCTCTCTTCGATCTCTCCTCTCATCCACCACCAACCTCTTCGATCTCTCCACCCTAAACCTGCTTCGATCTCTCCACCCTAAACTCGCTTTGATCTCTCTTCTCACCCACAACAAATCCTAACCCCTCTTCGATCTGAAAGTACACAGTGGGAAGAGGAATTATTGGTTTCGTTCATTCACCGTCTTTGAATAAAATATAGGTTTAGTTCGTACGCTAACAATAAAAACGAAATTCTTGGTTTCGTTCGTTCGCTAACAGAAAAATTTAAAACGAAAGTGATAGTTCTTCGACCTTCATTCGCTAACAACAACAGGGCCAACCAACAACAGCAACAAGAACAATTTGTAGCCGCCAAAAATGAAAAATGAGAAAAACGAAGGAAGAAATGCGAGTTTGGGAAAATTATACAAATGAAGCGAGGGCCCTGATCTAGTGTTCGTGATTACTTTAATTATTTTTAATTTCCTTCGAAAAAATTCTTTGATTTTTTTCGTTTTAAATTTTTATCATTTCCCTAAATTATCTTGTAAATTTTAGTTTCCTGTGATTTTTTTTTTTTTGATAAATTAATTAGTCACTTCAATGTCGATATTTAGTAACTTGCAATTTTTTTTCATTTCGATTTTTAGATCTGAATTTTATGTTTGGGGTGATATTTGATTTGTATATTTTGTTTAATGAAGTAAATTTTGGTGGTGTTAAGTTTGGTAAACAATGAGATGTCAAAAGTAGATTATTGAAATTGTTTTTTTATGTCAATCTGGGCTCAAAATAATGAAACGTTGGATAGATTTTTGTTTTTTGTCACTTTGACTTGCTTTGAATCTAATCTGGATTAGTTGCCGTTGCCTTTGATGCGAGGTTTTTTTTTATTTTATATTCAAAACAACAACAAACTGATATGGTCATCATTCAAAACCGAATCGGTAAATTATAAAACTGATGTGGTTTTCGACAATGACTGGATCAGTAAAAAAATGTATACTACTGCGGCTCCATCCATTGCGGTCGATTCACGGATCAGTAACATCCATTTTGACTGCAACAAATGAGGTTTTTCCACTAGTGATGCTTGCTATTGTTTGAATTCTTCTCCTTATGACGGTAACTGTTACTTTTGGAACAATTAAACTAAAAAAGACTTTGAATCAACAATGACTGGATTAGTAAAAAAAAATGTATACTACTGTGGCTCCATCAATTGCGGTCGATTTACGGATCGGTAACATCCATTTTGACCACAACAGATGAGGTTTTTCCACTAGTGATGCTTGCTATTGTTTGAATTCTTCTCCTTATGACGGTAACTGTTACTTTTGGAACAATTAAACTAAAAAAGACTTTGAATCAATAAAATTGACTAAAGATCTAATAAAGTCAATAATGATAAAAAAAATTAAGTATTTTAGTTAATTTATTCTGAACATAGACATTTAGTCCGAACACAACAGGAAGATCTACGTAAAATGCATGAAGTGGTGCTCGATTTGCAAGCAAGTAAGAAATCTTTTATAATTGATGTTATTGATTCTACAAAAGGTGTCGATGACTTAGAAGAGGTTCTAGTGAAGGAATATGTTCTTACATATCCCGACAATTATTATTAAATATAAACTATGAATATCTCCATTGTTGTAATTAAGATTAGTACTTAGTAATACCTCTTGATTTGTATCTGATTCCGCATCATCCTCCCCTTCTTGAAAAGGAATTGTCATCAACTCTTGCTCATCTTCATATTCTAAGTATCAGGATAAGTCACCTACATTGAATGTTGCTGCCATGCGATATTCTCCGGGAAGGTCTATCTTGTATGCATTATTGTCTCTATAACGTTCAAGAACCTTGAAAAGCGCTTCAGCTCTAGGCATGAGTTTATGCTTTCTTTTGCTTGGAAATCTCTCCTTCCTTAAGTGAATCCACACCAAATTTCTAGGAGCAAACACCCTTGGTTTTCGTCTTTTGTTTACTTTCTTCTTATACATCTCATTTGCTCTCTCTATGTTGTGCGTATCTCCTTGTGAACTTTCACCATAGCTTCACCTTGTTGTTCAGCATCTCTATGGACATAAGAGTCTTAGGCAAAGAAATAAGATCAATAGGTACATAAGGATTTACCCCATATAGAAATTCGAATGGTGAGTGTTTTGTTGAAAAGGTTGGAGTTCTATCATATGTAAACCCCGCATGGCATAGCTTGACGTCCTAATCTTTTCCGGTCTTGCTCACTAAGCCCCTTAATAAGGGGCCTAGAGTTTGATTGGTCACTTATGTTTGACCGTCAGTTTGAGGGTGATGTGAAGTACTTAAAAGCAACTTAGTACCCATCGTTGTCCATAGTGATCTCCAAAAGTGAGTCAAAAACTTAATATCTCGATCCGAGACAATAGTTCTTGGTACTCCATGTAAACGTACAATTTAAATGAAATAAGAACATGAAACATTTATAGCATCTTTTGTTTCATGGCAAGGCACGTAGTATGCAATTTTAGAGAAACGGTCCACCACCATCATGATTGAATCTTTCCCTCTTTGCGTTCTAGGAAGTGCTACAATGAAATCCATGCTAATATCATCCCATGGTCTCTCCGATACTGGTAAAGGAGTATATATGTAACAGCCCGATTCCCGAGCTGCTAGCTAAACACAGTTAAGATTCACTAATCACAATCAAGGCTTAATAAGCCTTGAATTAAATATCTAAACTCGCAGCGGAAACATAACCTATAAAACGATCCTGGACTTGTCGGTTATTGGGCCCATAAAACAAAATCCTTTATATAGGACTTCAATTATACCAATATCTCAACTAATATTCCCAAATATTGTATACAACGAAATATATCAGAAACTATTCCTTAATTAACTATCTAAAATACAAAATCAATCCATAAGCTACAACGACATCTTTATCGTGCTCCACTTCTAATTCCGAGCTCACAACACCAAACCTGCAACAATGTTTGACTCTGCCACCCTTCAAGTGACAGGCCACAGAAATGACAACACCATCAGTAAAGTTGAGTACACACTGTATAATAGAAAATACAAGTTTAGGTGTATTTTGAAAAATAAAACATAGTTATAATAACAAATAATCACATTCACTCAGTTACTATACTTTCAAAAAATCAACTCGTTTGGCATGAACGCGAATGGAGAGGGGTGCCACGCAGTACCAATAGTCTCGAAACCGTTGAGGGTCGTCACCCCACTTTTACTGTTCTGCTTGCAAGACATAACCGGGCATGTCCTATAGCGCCAGGAATTCGCCCTTCCTGGAAGGTAACAGTTAGGGACTCTACCTGCCCTAACTCGGGTGCATGTTCATGCCTCACTTTCATATTTATAATATAAGATATTTAATAATTCATACTGTATAATTGTTTTTCGCGGGCTTTCGCGTTTCTCTCGGTGAGGGGTAAGACCCAGTTCTTCCATCATCGTCGCCATGGCCAGAAGCTCGAAAGCAAAGGCGAAACAAGGTACACCACAAAACAAACACTAGTGGAAAGATGAAGAAGGGCTGCGCTAAAAAAGGCATGTAGGGCTGCGCTTTTTGGCAGCAACCCTTTCAGTAGCAGCCCTTCACTTTTTAAGTAGGGCTGCGCTAGAAAAGCGCAGCCCTTAAGCTAGAAGGGCTGCGCTAATTAGGAAAAAGCGCAGCCCTTCTAGCCCAGAAGGGTTGCGCTAGTTAGGAAAAAGCGCAGCCCTTCTCAGCTAGAAGGGCTGCGCTTTTTCCTAACTAGCGCAGCCCTTCCTACCAAATAAAAAATAAAAAAAAAAATTTTTTGACATTTTTTTACTCATAATCTCACATTTTCTGAAATTAAACAGAAGAGAAGAGAAACGAAACGAAAATACTAAACCCAAAACAATAAAAAGAATGAAACGAAAATGAAAAAAAGGAACAAAAACTAATATACAAAGAGAAGTATATACAATAAGTATACAAGAAGTATACAAGAACATTAATCAAAACAAAGATGAAAATACAAGAAATTATATACAAAGAGAAGTATACAAGAACATTAATCAAAATAAACAAAGAGAAGGATACAAGAATAACACTAATCAAAATAAACAAAGAGAAGTATACAAGAACATTAATCAAAACAAAGAGAAATATACAAGAACATTAATCAAAATATATAAACAAAGAGAAGTATACAAGAACATTATAGATCTGAAAATACAAGAACTACAACCTAATAATGTTTAAATACATAAAACAAAACCCAAATACATAATTTAAGGGAAAAAAAAAATTCGGAAAAACTTAAAATGGCTATTTGGAGGCTTAAACAAACTCGGATGGCTTAAAAAGCCTAAACATCACGGCATAGCGGTGAGTTTGACTCGTTGGTCCGTTCCGCTTCCGAAAAGGTATCACAATAGGCAATCGGACTCTGTCGCCATGTTTAGTGCAAATCATTTCAAGGTTTTTGTCGCAAATGTTTATGGGAGTTTTTGAGAGAGAAGAGAGGATGAGAGAGAAGAGAGGATGAGAGAGAAGGAGGAAAGGAATAATGAGGGACGTGAGAGAGGAGAGAGAATGAGGGATAATATATTTGACGAATCCCCGCTCAATATTTCAAAGCCCGCGATTCCGAAATTTCAAATTTTTTCAGGAAGGGCTGCGCTTTTTTAAAAAAGCGCAGCCCTTCTTACCTATAGAAGGGCCGCGCTTTTTTAAAAAAGCGCAGCCCTTCACTACTAGGGCTGCGCTTTTACGAAAAGCGCAGCCCTTTATGTTTTTTCCCCTAGTGAAAGGAGCAGAGAAGCCATTAGACCATTAGGATTCACTGTTGGTAGAAAATAACGTTCCATAGCAGAAATCCATGGAGTTCAAACTCTGGAAATGGAGACTCCAAGAAATGAGGTTTTGTCGCCCCAACGTTCGATTGAGGAGTTACAGAGACGACAGAAGGATAAACATCAATTGTCGAAATGGAGACTGAAACTCAAACTCTGGAAATGGACAATTATGAAGGAGACTCAAAATTGATTGGAGAATGTAAATATACCTCATTCTCAGAATTTACTTCTTGATTTTGAAAAAGTTGATTCAATTGATGGAGACCATGGAAATGCTGTTAATTCTTCAATTCCTGCAATTAAAATTGGATTTTAGGATATTAAAGATGAGGTGATATACTAGGAGAACGCAATAGTGTGCTATGTAATAGGATCCAATCCTCCTTTTCCTGTTATGGAGGGGTTCATAAGGCGAATTTCGGGAAAGAAGGGGATGGATAAGGTTGCTGCGTATGGGAAGGGTTTGTTTCTTATGAGATTGAAAACTACAAAACAACGGGATGAAATCTTGGCCGGAGAATGTTTTGACAAAAAACCTATAATAATGAAAGCCTGGACAGCGGATATGGATTTGACAAAGGAGGTGGTCAAGACGGTTCTTGGATTCAGTTGCATAATCTGGATTTGAAATACTGGGAGGAGAAGTGTCTGGCCAAGTTAACTACAGGGATAGGCCAATTTGTTAAACTGGATCAAGCCACATTAAAGAAGGATAGACTGAATTATGCTAGAGTGATGATTGAGGTGCAAGTGAATCAATCTTTCCCTGATGAGATTAAGTTTGAAAATGAAAAAGGGATGAGTGTTGTCCAGAGTATTCAGTATGAGTGGAAGCCTACAAGATGTGACAATTGTTCAGGGATTGGTCATGTTGCTAAGGAGTGTGGTAAGAAACACAAGACTCAATGGGTGCAAAAGAAGGTGCCAAAAGAGCCGGAAAAGGGGAGTTCAGAATGATTCCCATGAAGAACAAGAGTAATGAGCTGCTAGCAACAACAAGCAAGGAAGTAGATGGTAATACTGTCCAGATCAGGAATTCCTTTTTAGTGTTAACTGATTCAGAAGGAATGGTATCTATGCTGGGTCAGGAGGAAGTAAGGGACAAGGATGGGATGGTTTTTGAACAATCAGAGGAAATCAATAAGGAGGGGGAGCCTCTTACAGCTCGTGGATAGCTTGATGAGTTGGAATGTGAGGGGACTCAATCAGCCTAAAAAACAAATTGAGGTAAAAAACTTTATCTTATCTCATAAAATTAGGCTCTTTGGTCTCCTAGAGACTAAGATAAAACCACATGCTCTGGGTGGTGTTTATCTTAGGTTATGTCCAGGGTGGTGTGTGACCTCAAATTGTATGGTGGCTGGAACTGGAAGAATATTAGTGGGGTGGTATCCTTCTGCTTACAATGTGAATATCCTTTATTGGTTAAGTCAATTGATCCACCTGGAGGTGGAAGTTGTTATTGGGAAGAACAAGGTTAACTGTACTTTTGTGTATGAAGTTAATGATAAGAAGGGAAGAGAGATCATGTGGCATGACTTAAAGGAATTAAGCAAACAAGTAAGGGGTGCTTGTGTAGTGCTGGGTGATTTTAATGCTCTGATGGGTTTGGATGAAAGAGTTGGTCTCCCTGTGAGAAGTACAGAAGTAAGAGATATGAGAAGTTGTATGGAGCAGTGTAGCCTAAGGGATATAAAGGTGAATGATTACTTTTTCACCTGGACAAATAAACAAGAGGGAGAAGCCATAGTTTTTTGCAAGTTAGATAGGGCCCTTGGCAATGTAGAATGGGAAAATAAATGGGAAATGATTGAAGCTTATACTTTCCCTGAGGGTGAGTATGATCACTGCCTAGTGGTACTGAAAGTGGTGTCAACTGCTCACAAAAAGAAGCCATTTAGGTTCTTCAACATGTGGTGTAATTCACGAAGTTTTCTGTCTATAGTTCAAGATAGATGGCAAATGCAGATCTAGGGCACAAAAATGTTCCAGGTTGTCATCAAGTTGAAAATTTTGAAGGGAGCTCTGAAGGGGATTAATAAGACTGAGTATGGTGATATTTCAGTCCACCATAATAGAACACAACAACAGATGCTGGCAGCTCAAGCTCAATTGCACCGAAATCCTACAAATGTATATATGAGGCAAATGGAAAGTGAAGCTAGGAGTGCCTACAGTATAGCTCATTCCAATTATCTGAGTTTTTTATCCCAAAAAGCTAAGATAACTTGGATAGAAGGAGATGATAACACAAGAATGTTCCACCAGAGCATTAAACAAAGAAGAATACAGAATAGAATTAATGCCATTAAAAATGCAAGGGGAGAATGGGTGGAATCTTCACATGGTGTAATAGGAGCTTTTCTTGATTTTTACAAGGACTTGCTGGGAAGTAGTTGTGATACAAGGAAGGTGGATAATAAAATTGTCCAGCAAGGGAAAGTGTTAAGCACAGAACAACAACAATGGTTAGATTTGACCTTTGATTCCAAAGAGATAAAGCAGGCTATCTTTTCCATCCCTAATGAGAAGGCTCCAGGAATTTATGGTTACTCCAGTTTTTTTTTTCAAGAAAAGCTGGGATATTATAGGCCAGGAGGTAATAGCAGTTGTTCAAGATTTCTTCAGGACTGGTAGAATGTTACAGGGATTAAATGTGACAACCATCACTTTAATTCCTAAAATCAAATGTCCTGCTGGGGTTGGGGACTACAGGCCCATTGCCTGCTATTCAGTGATATACAACGCCATTACAAAATTGATTTGTTCCAGGCTTAGTTCCATATTGCCAGGGTTGATTTCTCCCAATCAAGGTGCATTTATAACAGGGAGAAGTATTATGAGCAATATCCTGTTGTGTCAGGACCTGGTTAAGAGATTCAATAAAAGGCAAAATCTAGAGAGAGGGATTATGATGAAGATAGACCTCAGGAAGGCTTATGATTCAGTGGAATGGCAATTCATAGAAGAGTTACTTCAGGCTCTCCATTTTCCTCCTCATTTCATGAGATGCATAATGAGTTGTATTACAACACCCAAATTTACATTGCTTATTAATGGGAGTACTGAAGGGTTCTTTTCTGCAAAAAAGGGATTAAGGCAAGGGGACCCAGTGTCCCCCTTGCTGTTTGTGATTTATATGGATTATTTAACCAGGATTTTACACTATATTGGAGGAATTCGAGGATTTAAATTCAGGAAGGGGTGTGCTTCATTGAATTTAAATAATCTCTGCTTTGTAGATGACTTACTCATGTTTTGCAAAGGAAATGCTCACTCAGCTTACCTATTGTTACAAGGACTGAAGCTCTTCTCTGAAACATCAGGGCTACAAGCCAATAATGCCAAATCAGCTCTTTACTGCAGTGGCATTAATGAAAGTGAAGCAAATAGAATTCAGCAGTTCTCTGGTTTTTCCAGGGAGCAATTGCCTTTTAGGTACCTAGGGGTACCAATAAGCAATAAAAAAACTCTCTATAGCTGATTGTGAAGGATTGGTGGAAAAGATGGTAAGTAGAATTTATTTGTGGAGCACCAGGAACTTATCCTTTGCAGGAAGAGCACAACTCATCAACTCAGTACTAATGAGTATAAATAGCTATTGGGGGCAAATTTTTATCATACCCACTTCTGTTATAAGAGGGGTAAATGATATCTGTAGACATTTCCTTTGGAGTGGTAAGGCTATGGGAGTCCAAAGTGGCTACATTAACTGGGAACAGGTGTGCTCACCTAAGAAACTGGGAGGGCTGGGGTTGAGGAATGTTGCAAAGTGGAACCTAGCTGCAGCGGGGAAGCTTGTGTAGCATGTTCGCATAAAGAAAGATGACTTATGGGTTAAATGGATTCATTCCATTTATATTAAGGAGCAATGTTGGTGGAGTTTCAGTGCTCCTCCAAATGCAAGTTGGATAGTAAAGCATTTGTGCAAAGTAAAAGATGCTTTAAGAGGTGTGAATATGCAGACTTGGCAGCTAGATCAAAAATATTCTATAGCAACAGTGTTCCACACTATTACTCATAAGGGGGAAGCTGTGAACTGGGGACATGGTGTTTGGCACAGGATGGTTCTTCCAAAACACAGAATAATAACTTAGTTAGGCATTCAAGGGTGCCTGTAGACAAGGGAGAAATTGTTCAGATTGGGTATTATACAGCAGAATACTTGTTGTATCTGTGAGAGGCAAGAAGAAACTCACCTTCACCTGTTTTTTGAATGTGAGTATAGCAAGGTTGTAATTGGGCAGATTATGGAGTGGTTAGGAGTAAATTACAGACAGAGATCACTAGCCTAGTGGATCATGTGGATAAGAAGACCTTTAAAGGCTCAAAGGTAAGGAGAGGAATATTAATAGCTTTTGTGCAAGCAGTGGCCTATCACATCTGGATGGTAAGAAACATGGCCTTTTGGCAGTACAAGGTACATAGTATACCATATATTGTAAAAAGTATTCAGTATATAGTAAAACACAGAGTCAAGTATTGTCTCCCTAAGAAATGTAGCACAGCTGATAGGGGGTGGATAACAAGGTTGTAATTAGCATGGGTGTAATGTGTAAGTTTAGCTTACAGTGAAATTTTCCTAGGTAATAGATACTAGGATGTATGAGTTTCAGTTTTTGTGATTAATATACTAGATTTCTTACCACAAAAATAAATAAATAATAATAATTCATACTGTAATCCTAAATACTCATAACATAACACAATATTTGACATTATCTGGTCTTAACTCATATCTGAATCATTTCTTCATTATCATATCAAATCATATTTTAAGAAACATAGTATTTTCGAACAATTCCAATAATACAATCTCCTTCATAATTTCGAATGATACTCCATTCCAAAATCATCCTCCAATAATCACCTCATAATAATAACAATAATCAACAACCAATCTTAATTATTCTAATTAACTTCTTCTAACGCAACCACTATGGTAATCAAACTAAATTCTACAAATAGAAATTAACGAAGTCAATCCCATAACTCATAACTCGACTTCATACATATCAACTCCAACTACAATAATTATAACAGACTCCCAATTCTAAGATTATGACTTCTCTTGCATCATCAACAACGACTATCCAATAAGAACGATACAACAACAACAACAACAACAACAACAACAACAACAACAACAACAACAACAACAACAACAACAACAACAACAACAACAACAACAACAATAATACAACAACGACAACAACGTAATAACAACAGCACAAACAACAATAATACCACCTCCACCACCCATAATAACACCAAGACCAACAACACAACATTAAGCACAATAACAGAAGAACAACAACAACAACAATACAACACCACAACCAACAGAAATCACAACAACGGCAACCACCATAACAATAGTATAACAACAACCAACAGGTACAACAACAACGACCAACAACCACAAAGCATCATCAACAACAACGCATCACCACCACCACTACAACGACACAACCACAAAAACAACAATGCAACAATGATAACAACAACCTAACAACATCCACCACAACCACCATAACAACTCCAAAACAGCCAACACAACTACAACAACAATAACAATAGCGCAGCAACAACCACAAAGAACTTCACAACTCCACCATAACAACAACAACAAATAATAACAACAACAATAACGAAAAAACAATAGCAACAAATAGTAACAACAACAACAAATAACAACTTGGGGTTTGGATTACTAATTCCATAATCTGAAATTTAAAGAAAAAAGGCAAGAGGTGTGTACCTATGTTATACTTGAGCAGGGACGAAACAAAGCACAGTCTGGAAGCTGAGCTCCGGCAGTTCGTCGCGGTAAAGGACAGCAGCAACACAACAGCGGCGACAACGATGACACTCCGCTCGCGGTAGGAAACAGAGAAGGGGAAAGCGTCGCGGGATCTCTGGCAACCTCAGAAACCACCGGCAAGGCGCGATGCAGGTAAGAGAGAGAAACTGAAGGTTCAAGGGGAGGAGAGAGAGAGAAACAGGGCTGCAACAAACACCAGTGGTGTGATGGCTTGCGAGTAGCACCACATGCACAGCAAGAACACCAGCGAGGCAATCGGATTCCGACGAGACAGAAAGTAGGGGACGAGAGAGAGGAATTTGAGGAATTGGGGGTTTTTTGGGTTCTCACGGGAAGAGAGAGATGGGTTTTGATTTGGGTTTCTCTGTTTTGGGTGAGATAAGGATGAGGGACTGTGACAAAGTGCCACGAGAGATTGGACAAAAACAATAGGTTAAGTTGACAAACCGACAAGTGCAAAAGAAATGGGCCGACTAATTTTCTATTTAGCCAAATACCACTCAACTTAAACTTAAAATCCGAGAATATAAAATAATAATAATAATAATAATAACTCCATAAAATTAAACAAATAAATATATTACAAACACGACAAATAGAAATCATATTCCACAACTCAAAATGAAATAAGAATTTTCGAAGCATAATTAACTTGATAAATATATTTAGCTTTTAAATAAACGTTCGTAAAAACAGGGCTATTACAATATACCCCTTTATGAAGCGTGCTATTTGCTCTTTGACAAACACTGCAACGAGCCAAAACATTATGTACTCGTTTGATCATATGAGGCCATGAAAAGCGTTCTTGTAATAACTCCATGGTTTTGCTAACACTAAAATGCCTAGCCAAATCACCTCCGTGAAATTCTTTAATCAACAAATCATGAACATGACACTTAGGAACACAAACTTTGTTCCCTTTGAATAAGAATCCCTCCATTTGATGATAATGGTCTTTTGGACCATCTTTTGTAGCCACGAACAGGTCACATATCTCCTCATCAAGAACATAGAATTCTTTAATCAATTCGAACCCAAGTACCTTGGAATCCCCCATATTAAGCAATAGATGTCTCCGACATAATGCATCTGCTACAATGTTAGCTTTTGCAGCTTTGTATTTAGCAACAAAATTGAATGATTATTGTAAGAATTCTACCAATTTTGCATGACGAGCACTAAGCTTATGTTGTCCATAAATAATATTTCAATGATTCATGCTCAGAATGAAGAACAAAAGCTTGTGATCGTAAATAATGACTCCAACGATTAAGAGCTCTAACCATAACATAAAACTCTTTGTCAAAGGTAGAATAATTAAATTTGGCATTGCTAAGCTTCATGCTGAAAGAAGCAATAGGCTTACCACATTGAATCAAAATAGCCCCAATACCTGTTCAACTTACGTCACATTCAACTTCAAATCGTTTAGTAAAGTCAAGTAAAGCTAGAATATGTGTGTTACTGATTAATGAGCTTTTGTGCTCATTCAAGATCGTCTTTTAGGCTCCTTTTAAGCTTTGGTCGAGTCATTTTGGTTAGTTTTTAGTTCATTTTCCGTAATTTTGTGTCCTTGAGTGTTTTTGGTGTCCTAGAGTAGTTTGTCGTTGCGTTTTGGTGTTGTTTGTGTTGCTTTGTAGGTTCCCGAGGTGGCTCATGGCTTTGGTTGGGGTGCTCTCACCATGTTGGAGCTGCTTTTGCTGCTTCAAGCTCGGAGCTACCGCTCCTCAATTGAGCTACAGCTCAACTTTGGCAGATGTTTTGGATGGGAGCACTCCCCAAGATCTCCCAAGATCTCCCAGAGCGAGCGCTCCCCTGTGCTCTGGCCGACACTTTGCTTTCTCCGTCACAATTTAAAATTTTATTTTGAGTGCCATATAAAAGCAAAAGGGGGGAGAATGTAAAAGGAGGACTGATTCTACTTCTTTAGTTTTAGTTTTTAGCTTTAAAAACAAGAGAGAAACAAGAGAGAGAAGGGGTGACAACTTTGAACTCTTGAGGATCTCAATTAACTTATGCACTCGTAGTGGACTTTAAGGTTTAAACTCGACAGTTATTTCTGGTAATCATTAAGTTTATACCTGTTGCACTTGATTTCAATCCGAGTAGTTGCATGTTTTGAGTTACTTTAGTTTATCCAATTTCTCTACTCGACTTCTACTTGCATGTTGGTAATTTGTGTTTATATGTATGCTATGTTGTTCATCATGAGTGGTGAGTAGTCCCATTTTAGGGCTTGGGGGTGAAAACCTCTATTTTTACTATGAATAGTTGATTGGAGCATGTTGATAGGATTGTGAATGTGAAAATGGAGTTTTAGTGTAATTTGATTGTGGGTCTCTTTGCTTGATCACCATTGAAACTCTTCTAAGATATCCTAATTGTAATCGAGAGGTGAATTTAGGATGTGTAGCCCACTAGACTCACTTGTCTTAAATTCACTAAGAGATTAGGTCTTTGAGTCAAGATTTTGTGAGCTGGATGTACTTAAGCATGTTGAATTGAGCAATTACCACGAGAGTAGGAGTTGCTTAGTCTAATATAGTACTAATTTGCTTGAGAAAGTGAATAGTTATAGCATATAGTTTACTTCATCACATCCATACCTCAATTGACTAGTTCCATTGACTATCTATGAACTTAGATTGGATCCTCATCCCCAAGACCTATTTTCATCATATTGAATTCTCATTATAACTTAATTGTGTAACCTAGTTTAATACAACCCTCAATCCTCGTTGTAACCGAGACTCATCCTCTAGTAGTCCGAAATTTGTGTTCACTATCGGTTCTCCCTTGGGTTCGATCCCTTGCTTGCCTTTGCTACTTATTAGTGGGTTGTGTTGAGGTGTTTTATAAATTGTAATTTGTAGGGGATCCTTGGACTTTAACGACATCCCCAGTTCCGAGATCCTTCCTACCAAATTTTGGCGCTGTTGTCGGGGGGCGCAATAGAGATGAACTTTTGAGTATTTGTATTATGAGTTACGATTTTTTATTATTTCCATATTATTAATTCATTGCTTGGGTCGTTAAGTCCTTCCTTGTTATTACTAACCCTCTACTTAGCTTTGATATTGTACATAAGCACAAACCCCGCAGGTGATACTCCAATTCTAAAGAGGCAAAGGGGTAGACCTTGAGTTATTTCACCATCTCCACGAGTAAGAGTTAGTGATACACCAGGCTCATCTTCTTAGTACACTCCAATAATTTCTATTTCTCCTCCTAGAATGGCCGAAAATCAACAAAGAACTCTTGAGGACTATGGGGTTCCAATGGCATTCGAGGAGAGTAGTAGTATTAACCGTCTGCCTCTTCCAGATGGTAATTACGAATTTCCAAGCCAATTGATAAGAATGATCAAGAAAAGACAATTTGAAGGGAGAGGTAGTGAATGTCCTTACACGCATCTTGCTCACTTTGTAAAGTTGTGCAACATTGTTAATGAGCATAATGCTACTCAAGAGCAAACTCGAATTCATCTCTTTCACTTTTCACTTGATGGTAGAGCTTTGGCATGGCTTGAGTCACTTCCCGCTATTTCTCTAATAACATGGGCGGAGGTGACTAAGGCCTTTTTGAGGAGATTTGTTTCGGAAGAGAAGACGGCGGAGCTAAAACGTCAAAGAGTTACATTCTCTCAACTAGATGGTGAGACATTGAGTGAAGCTTGGGAAAGGTTCAAGGACTTGAGACGGGCTTGCTCTCATCATGGTTATGACTTGGCTACACTTTTGAGATCTTTCTATGCTGGCCTAAATCCCATAACTCGTGCTAATCTTGATCCAGGTGCGCTGCGGGAGGGTGGCTTTTGAAAATTAATTTGAATGATGTGGAAGCCACAATTGAAGAGGTAGCAAGACATAGTGGTTGGAGTGGTTCCGGTCGAAAACAAAATACAAGGAGCGCCGGTAAGATAGATGTTGACAATTATGAAGCTTTGGCGTCCAAGTTGCAAGTTGTGATGAAAAATCTTGACAAGATTAACTTGTCATCGTCTTCATCATCAATCCTTATAAATGTCATACAACCTTGTGAAACATGTGGAGGTTGTGATCATGTGGCGGCTCAATGCATGGCCACATTGGAGCAAGTAGCCGCGGTAGGGGCCTGAAATGACCCCTACGCACCCACTTTTAATCCCGGTTGGAGAAATCACCCGAATTTTGGGTGGAAGTAAGGAAACCAAAAAACTCACCAACCACAACCCTACTAACAAAACAACAAGTACCCTCCCAAAACCTAAACCAATTAACTCAAACACTAAATAACCAATTTCAAGCTACTTCGAGACCACCTACTGGTTTCAATCAAGGGGGCGGTTTCCAAGGATAAAGACCCCCGTATAACCCTCCCACATCACAAAAGACTTCACTCAAAGCCGCACTTGAAGCCTTCATAACCCAACAAACTAAATCCAATGCGGAAGTGTCCTCCACCATCCAACAAATGCAAGCTCATAATAAGATGATGGAGACACAACTTGCCTAATTAGCCCAAAAAATTAGCCAACAACAATCTTAACAATCACTTTCGAGCCAACCTAGTAGCAACCCTGCTAATCATGATAGAGTGAATGTCGTTACCTTGAGATTGGGTATTACATATGAGGGTCCAGTTATGAATGAATTTAAGGTTGAGAATAGAAAAAGTGAAATAGTTGTGGAGAAAAAGAGTGAAGAAGAGAAAAAGAAAGAAGTAGAGAATGAAAAACAAAAGAGTGACAAAAATGAGGAGGAATACGAAAAAAAAAAGAGAAAGGAGCGCTAACTCGGCATTATCTTACGCCAATTCATTTTCCGCAAAAATTTGCGGTGAAAAAGTTGAATACTAAACTTGCTCAATTTCTTGAACTCGTGAATGGCATCCAAATCAACATTCCATTCTTGCAAGCTATAAAGGAGATGCCATTCTATGCAAAGTTTCTAAAAGATCTCTGACTCATAGAGATAAACTTGATGATGCAACAGTTTCTGACCTTCCGCAAAATGTTAGTTCGATCATTCAAGGAATTATGCCGGAAAAGAAGTCTAATCCGGGTGCTTTTCTAATTCCAGTAAAAATGGAAGGTGTTGAACAAAAGAGTGCTTTGGTCGATCTTGGAGCCAGAGTGAGTTTAATGCCCTTAGCTATAGCTAGCAAGCTGAATCATGCTATGAAGTCATCAAGGAGAACTATTCAATTGGCCGACCGCACCATTAGAAGACCCGTTGGAGAATCGATAGATGTTCTGGTTCAAGTTGGTAAGTTCACCATTCCTTGTGACTTTGTGGTGATGAACATGGACAAGGATCCTTGCACACCTTTGATACTAGAGAGGTTGTTCTTACACTACAAAAAAAAAACTACATATAGAGGCAATCCAAAATTGCATCTAAATATATATTTGTAGCCTCTAATGGTGTTTAGAGGCAATTTTCTCGCTGCCTCTAATTAGTCCGTCGCTAATTATAGGTTGCCCCTATTGCCACCTTTTAGAGACAGACAAGTTATGGTGTTGCTAATTGTTGGTTGCCCCTAATGCCACCTTTTAGAGACAGATAAGTTATGGTGTTGCTAATTGTTGGTTGCCCCTAATCCCACCTTTTTGAGGCACAAAACTTGAATTGTTGCTAAAGCCACTTACATTTAGAGGCGACCATCAGGCAGTCGCTAATTATTGGTTGCCTCTGATGCCATATTTTTGGGGCACACATGTTACGTTGGTGATAAGACCATTTTTATTTAGAGGCACCCATAAGTTTGACTCTAATTTTAAATTGCATCTATTGCTTAGTTTTTGGGGCACACAAATATTGTTTCTTAAACCACTTATGTTTAGATGCAACTATAAATTTTGCCGCAGATTCTAATTTAAGGCAACCACTTCTTTTGCATCTAAATATATTTAGATGCAATTACGTTTCATAGGTTCAAAACACATTTAGGGGTATTTATACATGTTGCTCCTAATTATATTTAGATGCAACTGTGAAATTTTATAAAGTAGCTCTTTAGATGCACCAAATTGTTATAATGATATTTAATAATGCTACGTAATTTTTAATATTATTTATTCATTTACTTATTTTGCATAATAATTCAGAAAATTAACATAAATGGAAGAAAGAAATTATAGATTTATCAAAGAAAGAAATATGCATTTATATAAACGTGACAACTATACACAATCCAAAATAATATCCATAGATGGTGATACATAATAACCTAGAAAGTTTTAACATAATCATTCCCGTATATCTAAGGAGGCAAAATCTAAGTAACATAAGCTATGTAGTCAATGCACCATATCTGCCAATCTGTTCCAAAAAGTATGTGCCCAAAAAATCTCCAAAATACGCAACTGTTGTACATCTTCACTAATACTACTGAGCCGCACTTAGTAATGCCCTATAACCTCATCGTCACTAATACTACTATCACTATCGATCTCTATGACCTCATCTTCGTCGCTTTCATAAGCTATAACAGAATATCCATCCCATTCCAAGATGGTGACCTCATCATCTCTTTTCACTTTCACTGTCCTTATATATGTCTTCTTGGTCAAAGATCATGACCCCAACCCCGTTGTTCCTCCTCCTCCTGTAAGGCCTTCTTCTAGGAGCAACCAATCCTGAGTACAAACCAGAAAGATCCAACATTAAAATACAGAAATAGCATATATAATAAAAAGAAAAAGAATACAGAGACACCTCAATCCCCCGACAAAATATGAATTTTCAATTCGTTTTGAATTGCCAGGTTAATAATGTTATATGGTATACCAGAAGATGTGTCCCATGCAGGCAATCATGTAAAGAACGCATAAATTACAACG
Organism: Beta vulgaris subsp. vulgaris; assembly: GCF_026745355.1. NCBI lineage: Eukaryota > Viridiplantae > Streptophyta > Magnoliopsida > Caryophyllales > Amaranthaceae > Beta > Beta vulgaris. The sequence goes on from NC_079204.1 coordinate 31,641,744, forward strand.
CAAGCAAGAGATAAAAAGCATCATAACACTGCAAGAGAGTAGGTTGTAAAGATTCTAATTTAGAGAACTCAGAGCCTCGGAGGTAAAAGGCATATCTTCAGACCAAGGTCAGAAGACAGGAAACGCGCACAGGCAGAAGCAGCAAAATAAGATTAACAATATGAAGTATCCACCAAGCAAGTAAGATTAACAATATGAAGTGTTAACACATTCTGCTGTAACAGAAGTAAAAATTTTAGTGATTTTTATATGTCAAACTATAACACATTAATAAACAAGACATGTCCGATAAGTCCAGATCAAGAAATAAAGTGCAGCAGCACAACAAATAGTCTTAAACTGAATTCAAGCCACTAACCTCTCAGCATACTCATATTCCTTTGTTCCTATGTGTTTCCAATCAACCCAGATTAGGAAATAAAGTGCAGCAGCACAACAAACTAGGGTGTATACTTTATATTGTTTAAAAAGGCTTTGCTTGCCTAATGAAACAATTCGAGAGATAAAACTGCACTAGTCTCACTCACAAATGCAATCACTAAATTTGTTCCATCACGAAGCAATATGATGATGAAGTTACCATTAATTAGCAACACTAAACACAAAACCTACTTCATTCACAAAAATAATTCCATAAATTTCATAAAACATATCAACACAATCACAAGTTCACAATACAATTATTAAATAAGAAAGTTAAAAAAGAAAAGGAAAGAACCTGAGAAGCAGAATAAGAGGAATCAAGTTACCTTAGATCAAGGAGCAACAACAACAACAAGATGATTTGTAAATATCACTAGCTCAATTCATGAATATCAATTTTGATATGAACTCAGGCACATAGGTTTCTTGCATAAGGTTAACAAACATAGCTAGTCAGGCACATAGGTTTCTTGCACAAGGTTTTCTTTACCATTAATGGCTGAGGTGAATCCTTCAATTGACTGATCACTTCAATTTGCTATCAGTCACATAATAAAATTTGAAAGCCGAAAGACATCATAATTTAAGAACTTACTACATCTCTATATCATCATCTATAGATTGGTCACATCTTCCACAACCTAAAATTGCTGCTACGGGAGAAGAGAATGATAGATGTAAGTTACTTCATACTTGTCCATACAAATAGGGTGACAGTATTTTAACATGTCAACCAGACAGTGATTCCTCAGGTCAATCAAGGGCATAGTATTAAGTGTAAATTGAACTTAGAGTTTTCTTATACTTTAACATGCTGCTAGAATGATTTGCCTTGTCCAACACTATCGTTTCCCCCCACTCAAGAGGCACACTAAGACCATTACCCTCCTATCATATCCTATACTTAGTTACTGGTGCATTCAATAACAAATCAGGGAGTTTCTTTGCTTCTGTCTAATTAGTAAACCAAACAAATTGCAATATTCTATCTTTAATTTCACTGACATGGTAACAAACCAAACAACAAAAACAACAACAACAACAATAACAACAACAACATAATACCAGAATTAAAGGGACGTATTTAGACCTTCTAATTTGAAAAAAAAATTATTAACTAAATTGAACAAAAAAAACTATTTTATACCTTCTGAATCATCAACCATCTTCTCCTTCCCCTTATTTCCAGCCGGAATTTTCGAGGATGAAACCCTGGCCTTCTTCTGTTCCCTTTCATTGTCCAATTCGCTCCTCTTTGGTAGAAGGGCACACACAATTGGATGACCCTCTATAACTTCTTCTAAAATAGTTCTCATGACCGTGTCGAAGGCTGTTTTCGCATGTGGACTCATGAATGGCGGTGTTGCTTTGTTTCCCCTCAAAGAAAGAAAGAAATCTAGAAATTTTCTTTCACTGATAAGGTCGAAACAAAGTTTCAGCCATGCCTTTCTTTGTGGATCTTCTTCAATTTCATAAGTTATTTTTAATGGTGTTAGATCTACCATTTTTTGGTGTTTTGGTGTTTTGGGGTTAGGTCTACCGGAAAAGGGAGGGGATTGGTGTTTTAGATGACCGAAGGATGAACTCACGAGAGGGAGGGGAAGGATGAACGCACAATAGGTTTTTGATTAGGGTTTAATGGGAATTAGGGGGTCATATACTTGGTCTGGCAAAGGGAAGGGAAGAGGTTAGGGGGTTTGTTTCGCTAAGGCGGGAATCTATTTCAGAAATTAGATATATTCCCTCCTTAAGTTATCTTAATTATATCTTAGATTTTTGGGTTTGAAAAACTCTGAAATTATATCGTAAATAATATCTAAGATTTTAGAGACTTTTGATATGTTCTTCTTTATACAACAGAAATTTCGTCTTGGGAAAAAAATATTCATTTATTGTTCCGTATGAAATAAAGGGCATGTTCTCTTCGGTATAAAACAGTTGAACTGAACTGAACTGAACTAAACTGAACTGAATTGAACTGAACTGAATTGAATTGAATTGAAATTGAATTAAATTGAATTAAATTAAATTAAATGTAATAAATATATAAATAATATTCAAACAATAATAATATGAATATTAAACAATAATTATAATGATAAATAATAATAATGAATAATAATAGTAGTATTTTGGATATTTTTAAATGATAGTTATAAATAAATAATATTAATAATAATAATAATTAATGATAATAATGATAATTGCATCATATGTAAACCGTTTTGACGCGATTTTATTGGTTTATGAGCTAGAAAACGTGGGTTTATGTGTGCTTTTGACCTAAACCATGTTCATCCTAATAATAATAATAATAATAGTAATAATAATGAGTAAAGCTACAATAAACAAAAAAAATATATAGAAACAACAACAAAAACAATAACAATAATAGTAATATTTAACAAAATGGTTATAAAAGATTGGAGCTGAACTGAACTAAACTGAACCGAACTGATTGGAGCTGAGTTGAACTGAACTAAACTGAACAATCGCTAGGAAGCGCAAGTTCATTCAATGGTTCAAACATCGAGTAAGATCAAAAAACGAGCAATTTGCCTCCCTCATAGGTCATCTTATGTCTACCTAATTACGTATATAAGTTGGAATAATGTTTGGTGCAAGTGACTTCTTTAGCTCAATAAAAGCATCCTACTGTGACTGAACATGTACAGGCCTTAGCGGATGGCCCAGACCGTGTTGTAGCGACTGTGAACTGCTCCATGGTAAATGGTTCTATGTTCCGCATAAAGGACAGTGAAATGGAAAGAGAGACACAAAACAGTGGGATTGTTGTGTTGGGGGAAAATGATCTTGAATATTACGGTCTGCTGCGCGAAATCATAGAAGTACAGTACACAGGAGGAAATCGTGTCACTTTGTTCATGTGTGATTGTTGGGATGTTCATAGTCATGGACGAGGAATAACTAAAGATTGCTTTGAATTCATCAGTGTCAATATTAGAAAGGTGTTGGGAAATGATCCCTACGTTTTAGCATCACAAGTTGGGCAAGTGTACTATGTTCAGGACGTTGCGAAGCCTAATTGGAAGGTTGTAGTGAAGGCAAACCCAAGGAACTTCTACGACGTTCCTGAAATACTTGTCCAAGATAGCATTGGGGAAACAACGAAAGTTTAATGTGTTTGGCTTTTTTTTAAAAAAATTGATCCATTATAGGGATTTAATAATTCCATTTATATTGATAGAGTTGTTAAACCATTTGTATGTAGTTTAATGTGTTTGGCTTTTTCTTTAAAAACCAAACAGTGCTAGTAGATAGAGATAAATGAAATTACTGATGTTGCAATATTATTAACTTAAGCTCATTTCCAGCATTATATCCTGCTCCATAGTGTATCCCGGCGATTATTTTCTTCTACTACTGCATTGTTTTACATTGTTGTTAAACCATTTGTATGTAGTGAAAGTTATGTTATGTTAGCTGTTTTTTCCATTCTTTTTCGTGCTATTGAAATTTTTATGGTAGTTATTATAATTTGTCTGTTTGTTTGAGTAAGTAATGATAATGTTTTTTGTTTAGCGTGTTTTTCTTCGGTGTTGGGAGTTTTTCATGAAAATGTCCAGACCAAGTGGAAAGACATCCAAGGAAAGATGTTGAAGGTCCAACAAATGAGTACAAGAAGCTGAGACTTCAAAGTATTGAAGCTAACAAGACAAAGCTGGAGAATCTAGGTGTGAAGCGCATTATGGCTAGCATGAATAGTCTAGTGGATAGCACGAAGGAGAAGAAGGAGGTGAGCAGGATCAAGAGCAAAAGCTACCTTAGATCAAGATAGTGACTACTCACTGGAGGATGATCTTTCGGATGATGGCAATGACGAGGAAGCCACTATTGCAAACAAGAAAAGGAAGGTATGTCGAGTTAGATTTACAAATTTCTTTTTACTGGTTGAGGTTGCATATGTGCTCTTAGTATTGCAAATGGCTTTTGATATGTTCTTTTTATGTGTGACAAGGTGTGAAATTATTCCCCCTCCATGCACTGCAGGGGTGGGGGGACTGTGCAAGGGTGTGGGCAGTGGTAGTGGCATGGCAAGGTAGTGGTTATTACAGGGAAGGGAGGACATGGTAGGTAGGGTAGTGAGGGGGTGGGGAGTGGCTGTGAGAGGGCAGGGAGGGGTGGGGATTAGTTGTGGCAGGGTAGGGAGGGGTGGGGAGTGCATGCAGTTGATGGAGGGTATAGTGTGTGCAGTGGCAGGGTAGGGAGGGGGTGGGGAGTGCAGGCAGTTAAGGGGGGGGGGCGAGTGTGCACTATGCAGTGAATGTGTGGGGAGTGGCAGGTGGGAAGTGCAGGCAGTTGAGGCAGTAGGCAATGAGTGCAGTGGGCAGTGTGGGGAGTGGCAGATGGGTGAGGGCAGTGAGCAGTGAGTGTGTGCAGTGGCAGGGAGGTTGGGAAGTGAGTGGGTGCACTGAACAAAGTGAAAGAGCTCGTCTGTGAGCCTAAAATTAGTCGGTATGGTGCAGATGTAGGTATTCCTGAGCTAAGAGACGCTCTGGTGCAAAAGGTAAGAATTTTAATCTCAAGGTCTATAAAATAAATGGCCGATCCTTGCATGAACTAACTGTGCTCTGAATCGTATGGTGCTTACCTAGAGTTTATGTCTCATGCTTCGTAAATTAGATTCGCTTGAAGCTGATGAAGAGTTTGGATGAGTAATACATAGCTGAAAGGGATTTTGAATTGTGACTGTAGTCAGCTTGGTTAAGTTACTGACATGTATATAACCATCATGGCCCGTGTCTCTAGTGGAAACTTCTCTCAGTTGTTGAGGCCCTAGCTGGCATTGTATTGTGCTGGTTATCAAAGTTAGGCTTCCGGTTTCTTGTTTGTATCCTCATGGAATTATAACTTCAACATTGGTCTATATGGGATCTTCGGTCCCTTATGCTTCTACTTCTAAGCATGCTGGCTATAGATCTGTATCAGTATATTTGGTCTACAAGGGATCTATCATCTAGTTATGGATTAAGATTTTATTTTTCTCGTTTCCTGCCTTTCCGGGTTGTGTATGTATTATAACTACATCTGTTTGGCTTGTTTATGCTGTCGAGTTATTGCATCATCATGCGAATCATCCTTCATCATTATGATGTCAAATTCTAGATCATCTTACTTGCCGCTTTACTGAGATTGTGTATAAATAGGTTTGGATCGTAAATCCAATTTGCAGCTTGTTTCTTCTCTAGAGTTTAACACAAGCTATTCTGGGGTCCTCTCTGTTGCAGTTGCAAAGGGAGAACAAGTTGAACAAATCAAAGATCATGGTCACAGCTGGTGCAAATCAGGTTAGTAGGAATTTGTTTAGTTAGATGATCTATGAAGAAGCTAGAAAAATTAGGAGGTCCGGTACATTTGTAACTGCATACATTTTTGATACACTTGTAACTGCATACATTTTTGATACACTTGTAACTGCATACATTTGTAACTGCATACATTTTTGATACACTTGTAACTACATACATTTGTAACTGCATACATTTTTGATACACTTGTTTTCTGCATCCAGTAGATGATCTATGAAGAAGTTAGAAAAATTAGGAGGTCTGGTAAATGATGTATAAATGGGACTGCTCACTGACCTTTAATTTATGAATTTTTATGATAGAAAAGCATAATCACTTTCTCCTGGACTCAATCACTCAACTTCATTAAGATTTAAGAATGTATCTCTCTCGCAATCTCAATAGAAAATTTACCCCAAACTTGTTGTTGATCTCCTTTATGTTAGATGCATCTATATTTTGCTATTTGAATTGTTCTCTTCCCCTCCCCCTTCCTTAGACGAAAGTCAACCCTTTATTTTGCTAATGAATTTCAAATGCTTTCTTTTTCTTATACGAAACAAAATGGCAGGCACATAACAAGGACTGTGCGAATAAGGGACGAAAGAAACTTCATTTTACCGGGTGCAATTGTTTGTTGACGCAGAACAAAAACTTGCAAGGGAAAGGAAACAAAGGGGGAAATGTGCAGCTAACAACAGCCCTCAAAGTCTTACCAGAAAGGTTCGCCTTTTAAACCACACTCATTCTATTTAGGAAAGTCATTAGATTTAGTTTCATTCTAATATCTTAGATGCGAAATCACTACAATACAACGATCACTAGTCAACAGGATGCGGAAGTTCAAGACAAGATGGACTTCGATGAAGGTATACTTGTCCATATGTATAAATATAGGATTTAATAACAGAATACCAATGATAAATGAAATTATGTACTTCTAGGCATTATAGTGTCTGAGATTGTTTAATTTTCTCACAGAAATGAAAGAGTCCAATGAAATTGAGAAGGCTGATGTGGGAGATAGTGAATTTCATGAGCGAGAAAGTGATGGAATCAATACAAGGGAATCCCAAAAAGCAATTGACGAAGAAGGTGTGTTTAAAGAGTCATTGCCTCTTCTTTCCTTTTTTTGATTGATGAATGTGTTAGCTGTCAAGAGAATTGATTTGAACATGTAAAGTGTGTTATTTAACGGGAAATTGAAATTTGGGTCAGAAGGCTCAATAGGGAAGAAAGGCGAAAGCATGCTAACAGGAGAAAAGGAGGCATCTAATGAAACAGGTATGGTGTGGCTCATTTATTTAAAGACATACCCTACGCCTATTTTTTTAAGACAATATTTATTTTTATTCAAATTATTATGTCAGGAAAGGGAAAAACGAAGAAGTCATATAAAACCAAAACACCTAGAGATCCTACAAGAAATTTACAACTGGCTAAAATGAGACCCGGTGAGAAGATAAAGGTAGATTTTGATGTTAGTGGTCAACCAATAGGTGTCAACAGAGCTAAGCTGTCAAGTTACTGTGGTTCCCTCGTATTAAGGAGAAGATGTGGAAGCTCATTTTGGTAGAACAATACTTCCACAAGCATTGATAATTCTTCAATATCTTTTACGAACTTTATTTTCTAATTAGAACATTTTTCATGTGCAGGACAAATTTGATATTGGGCTGGATGATGTTAAAGATCAAGGGAACGTGAAAAGAAAAGAAAAGATAAGAGGAAGTATATCATGACATCTTTGAACAAGAAGTATCGGAATTTTCGTGCACGTTTGAAGAGAGAATATTATGACACTGAAGAAAATGATGATGACAGACTGAAAGAAGATAATAGGCCTCCAAGTGTTGACGAAAAAGACTGGGAGTGGCTTGTATCATACTTTGGCACTCCAGACTTTCAGGTTAATAAACCCTCGTACATTGCATAGAGTTCTTTATTTATTTTCAATTTTTATCATTTCACACAATTGTAAATTGTTTATATTTGAATTTAATAGAAAAAGAGTCGCAGAAACATTGAGAATAGGTCATACCTTGATGCCGGACATACGACAGGAACAAAAAGTTTTGCACAAAAAGCACAAGATATGGTAACGCGTGTTCTTTCACCATTCCTGTCCTAATTTTTGGAATAGTTACTTAGGTTTATTGTTTTCCATTCCTTCAGTTTAAACGTGACAAGGTAATCCCAGGATTATTGGAATTGTACGAGGAGACTCATACCAGAAGCGACAAAACACTTGTAACTCAATCGGCACAGGACACCATGGTAACAATTATTCAAACTGGATATTTTTTTGTTGTATTTGAAAGTATATTCCTACTTGACAAGATCTTCTCCCGTTATTGCAGAATGAAATTAAGCAGCTAGTTGAGCAACGAAACACTTCAGAAACAAAAATGACTGATGAAGAAATCTATGCAACAGTTAAGCCAAAACGTAAGCCAAGTGCACGTGATCGACAAAAGGGGATAAGTCCCTCAGTGATATCATTATTTGGGTCATTTAATGAAGGAGAAAAGTTTCGCAAAGAGGCTGAAGCATCCAAAAATGAAGCTAGTGAGGCAAAGAGGGAAGCAAACTAGGTTAAGGAGAAGAACGAAGCTCTAAGTAATACAGTGAGAAGCCTTGAAAAGAAATCTAGACTTATGGAACGCGCCCTAGAAGCCTTCATGAATTTGGCTGGATACAACATGTCCGATCTCAATATGGATGCGGTATGTCATAGATTATACCTTTAATTTCATGCAAAACAAATTAACACATGTGCATTATTAACAATTACAAATATTAAATTCTGTATTAATACTTATGATAGTGGACCGATGAAGAGGATGAGGAAGAGCTAATTCAGAAGTCTGAAAAAATACACAATGATGTTGAAGATTAAAGAAGTTTTTTAGATATCATTATTAAAGGTGGACCCAGGTTTCTCCTTATCTTTTCTTTTTTTTAAAAAAATTCATTAGTGACTTTATAATCTACTATGATATTGCTGGTTTATGAACTATATATGCAATCTTTGGATAGAGATGTCTTGTGGCCTCGCACTGCACCACTTCAAACACTTGACAATTATTTGAATTTGTGTGTGTACTGAGAGTCTGAGCTAAATGAATGAAACACAAGACTTCAAAATTAGATAGGACTCCTAGCCAAATGTTGTATTGAATCTGTGTGTAGTGGTTGAGCTGGTACGCATATGTGAAGGTTTGATTGGAATGAGATATGTTACTTCATCCTGGATAAACCATATTAATTCATCTATTATTGTTGCAAACAGAAAAGGACTTAATTACTTAATGCAGATTCCTTGGTGTAGTCCAATCATGGTAGGATAATCATCATTTACTACTCTGCATATATTGATATTATCATGGTAGGATATGTGAAATGTTGTTGCTGCTATTGTTCTGCTGTTCTTGTTATGTTGTTGTTGTTATGCTGCTATTCTGCTGCTGTTGATCTGCTACTGCTGTTATGTTGTTGTTGTTCTGCTGCTGTTGTTGATCTGCTGCTCTTGATCTGCTGCTGTTGATCTGTTGCTGTTGATTTGCTGCTATTGATCTGTTGCTGTTGATCTGCTTCTGTTGATCTGCTCCTGATGTTACTCTAGATAATTTTTCTTACTGATATATCCATAACAATAAATGAATGTCTGACACTCTGACTCATGACTTAATGCTTTTACGATTTTACATGATGTGGATACAAAAGAAATCCTCAATTCAGTTATTTAGTTTTGGAAGTTCTAATCTTTGTGATGAGTTCTGAAAAAATTAGTAGTAATCTTAACTTCTAAGGACTGGCTCAATTGTTGCTTACTTTTAATTTTGTATTGGCGACTCGGTACTTTGTGAATAGAATTTCCATCCACATTCCTTGCATGAAGGCACCGGATGAAGAAGTTAGTGAACAATTTCATGCTTATAATCATGAGTAATTGGAGTATGTTTATTGTTAGTTCTAAGATTTTCCCATTTTCTAGATTGAGAATATTTGAGATTACAGTTTAAATATTCGACTTTCTATGGCTTCTTTCTCCTTTTTTTTATTTTTCTTTTTGCAATAATCTTGGAAATATAAAATAAGTCAACTTCAAAATATTAGTTCCGATGCAAACACAATTCAAGTGGCACTAAAAAATATGTTTAGATGCAACAATAATCTATGTGATGCCGAAACAAATGGCTATAGAGACAACTAAATTCATGTGACGCTAAATACATGGCTTTTAGAGAAAACTAACTACACTTGATGCTAAAAAATGGCTTTAGAGACAACTAAATTCATGTGACGCTAAACACATGGTTTTAGAGACAACTAACTATAATTGATGCTAAAATAAATGGCTTTATAGACAACTAAATTTACATGACTCTAAATACATGGCTTTAGAGACAACTAATTACAGTTGATGCTAAAATTAATGGCTTTAGAGACAACTAAATTCATGTGACTCCAAATACATGGCTTTAGAGACAACTAACTACAGTTGATGCTAAAAAAAAATGGCTTTAGAAACAACTAAATTCATGTGATGCTAAAAATATGGATTTAGAGACAGCCAATACTCATGTGATGCTAAAAACATGGTTTTAGAGGCAACCAACATACATCTGATGCTGAAATGTATCTTTAGAGGCACCAGAATACATTTGACACTAAAAACCATATAATTTAGGGGCAACTATGTTTATGTGATTCTAAAAGGGGGTTTCAGAGGAAACTTAGCCAGATGATGTGCGTCTATAGCCAATTTGTTTTGTAATGTTAGAGACGGCTAGAATGCTATTTGATTGTGATAAAAACACTCTCACCTTGAGAGCTGGAGATGAGAAAATGGTGTCCGGGTTCCCAAGGTCCATGAAAAAGCCACTTATGAAAGAAGTTGTGAAATTTGATGTGCTAGATGAAGAGTTTAGAGCTTGAAGACACTCTCCAAAAGACTTTGTGGGGTGAGATAGGTAGCGGTACACTAGAAGAAGAGGAATATAAGAAGCTCCTAGATGAGTCCGAGGTCTGCTACTCACCACATGTAAATATGAATTTCTTGATGATGACAAAGCTTTTCTCGTTATTGTTAATGCGAAGCTGGAAGGCACCCTATTGAAAAAATTGATACATGTTTCGAAAGAAAATAGAAGGGCCTTCGACTACTCATTTAATGATCTTAAGGGGATAAGCCCATCGCTTTGTATGGACCGTATATATCTTGAAGATGATCAAGCTTCCTCCATCGAACCTCAAAGGAGATTAAATCCAAATATGAAAGAAGTTGTGAAAAATGAGGTTTTGAAACTACTTAAGGCCGGGATAATCTATCTTATTTCGGATAGTGAATGGGTAAGTCCGGTCCAAGTAGTTCCAAAAAATGGAGGCTAGACCATAGTTGAGAATGAGCACGGTGAAGTGGTATCCACAAGGTAGGGTACGAGAGGATGTGTACAGATTATAGAAAGTTGAACAAGTCAACCCATATAAACCATTTCCCAATCCCTTTCATTGACCAAATTTTAGAGAGTTTGGCGAGTCATACACACTTTTGTTTCCTTGATGGGTACTCCGGATTTTTACAAATCCTGATTCACCCACAAGATCAAGAGAAAAAAAACTTTTACGTGTCCTTATGGCACCTTTGCTTATCAAAGGATGCCATTTGGATTGTGTAATGCTCCTTCAACGTTCCAAAGATGCATGACCGCAATCTTCTCTGACATGCTTGAATCAGACATAGAGATTTTAATGGATGCTTTCTCGGTGTGTGGTTTTTCTTTCCACATATGTCTTAACAAATTGTCTAAAGTGATTCAAAGATGTCGAAAGATGGACTTGGTATTGAATTAGTAAAAATATCATGGTAGACGAGGGAATGGTTCTTGGTCATGTGATCTCTTGTCGGGGCATTGAGGTTGATCCCGCTAAAGTTGAGACAATCAAACGCCTTCCACCTCCAACAAATGTTAGGGGTGTAAGAATTTTCTTGTTCATGCCGATTTTTATCGGCGTTTCATTAAAGATTTTTCAGAAATGGCCAAGCCTTTGACTAAACTTTTAGCAAAAGATGCGCCCTTTGTGTTTATTGATGATTGTCTACAAGCTTTTGATAGGTTGAAAGATGCGTTTGTTTCAGCCCCAATATTGTAACCACCTAATTAGGACCTCCCTTTTGAGCTCATGTGTGATGTTTCGGATGTTGTGGTGGGGGCCATGCTAGGCCAAAAGAAGGAGAACAAGCTTCATGAAATCGAATATGTAAGCAAGACTTTAGATGATGCACAAAAGAACTACTCCACAATCGAGAAATAGCTATTGGCGGTGGTCTATGCAATTGGTAAGTTTTGTCCTTACTTGGTGGGTCTAAAATCACTATATTCACCAACCACATAGCATTGAAGTATTTAATGTCAAAGAAAGAAGCTAAGCCAAGGCTCATTCGTTGGATCCTATTGTTACAAGAGTTTGACATTCAACTCGAGGATAAATAAGGTGCGGAGAACTTGGTAGCCGATCACTTGTCTAGGCTTCCGTTAGAATGCATGGAAGGAAATGAGCCAAAGATTGATGACTCATTTCCAGATGAAAAGCTAGTCGCAATAGTGAAGGATTCGGTTCCTTGGCTTGCCGACTATGCTAACTACCTTGCCTGCAACTTGATACCTCCGAACTTGGATTCCCAACAAAGGCGAAGGTTTTTGAGAGATGTCCAAAACTATATTGGGAAGATGCTTTTCTAATCAAAAGAGGTCCGGATAGTATCTACCATAGATGCATTCCGACAGATGAGGTTGAAAATGTTATTAACATGTGCCATTCATCCCCGTGTGGTGGGCATATGGGTGTCGCCAAAATAGTGGTAAATATCTTAGGGAGTGGTTTAAGGTGACCTATCTTATTTAGAGACGTGTGGATGATTGTTAAAAGATGTGATGCTTGTCAAAGATTGGTCAACATTGGAAAGCAGAATGAAATTCCTATGAACACAATTCTTGAGTTGGAAGTATTTGACGTTTGGGGCATGGACTTCATGGGACCCTTCCCTAGCTCATTTGGAAATAGATAAATTCTAGTGGCATGCGATTATGTTTCAAAATGGGTGGAAGCTCTGGCATCTCCTACCAATGATGCCAAGGTTGTAATGAAAATGTTAAAGAAGGTGATGTTTCCAAGGTTCGGGCTTCCAAGAGCAATCATTAGTGATGGAGGATCACATTTTGCAAAGAGGTACTTCAAGGCACTTTTAGAGAAGTATAGGGTCCGGCATAAAGTTGCTCTTGCCTATCACCCGCAAACGAGTAGTCAAGCGGAAGTCTCAAACTAAGAAATAAAGATGATACTTGAGAAAATTATTGATCGAGCAAGAAATGATTGGTCAAGTAAGCTTGATGATGCTTTATGGGCTTATAAAACGGCCTACAAAACTCATATCGACACTACACTTTATAAGCTTGTCTATGGCAAGTCATGCCATTTGTCGGTTAAGCTTGAGCATTGAGCATATTAAGTTATCAAGGCTTTGAATTTCGACCTCAGTTCGGCCAACGAAAAACGAATGCTTGACCTACATGCATGGGAAGAGTTAAGAAGGGACGCTTATGAGAGCTCCCGCATTTACAAGGAAAGAACAAAAGCATGGCATGATAAGCATATTTTGAGAAGAGACTTCAATGTTGGTGATCATGTTCTTTTGTTCAATTCAAGACTTAAACTCTTTCCTGGTAAACTCAAGTCAAGGTGCAGTGGTTCGTTCGAAGTCAAGTGTATCCTTATGGAGTGGTGCTTATATGGAGTGAAAGAACGGGGGCATTCAAGGTCAAAGGTCAAAGGGTCAAGCTTTATTTTGGAGAGCTCATTCCAAAAGTTTATAGCATTGATCTCAAGGAGTATGACTACTCCTTCTCTCATCATTGAAGATTCTCAAGACCGTCGAGCTAATAACGTAAAATAAGTGCTTCTTGGGAGGCAACCCAAGTATTTGTGTGTTTTAACTTCATGTTTTGCTGCAAGTTTTTAGAAAAATTGAGTTTTGTTGTGGATAGTTTGTATTTTATAATGTCGTGTTTTTGATATGTTGTAGATTAGTGAGGCAAAATGAGCTAAGCTTGCGGGAATTTAAGCTCAAATCGAGATTGACTCGAGTTAGGAGGTTTAGAGAATAAAAAATAAAGAAATAAGGAGAAGAAGAACAGTGAGGTGCCTAATCTGAGCGAGTGCTCTAGAAGAGAGCGAGCGTTCTAGATGAGAGCGAGCGCTCCTTCGCAGCCCTCCAAAGAAATTTGACCTGGCAGATCCGAGCAAGCGACCAAGAAGAGAGGAAGCACTCTCAACAGCGACGAGCGACCGCTCCAGCAAAGAGCGAGCGCTCCCTGGGCCTGCTCGAAAAAATTAAACCCTGTTAAAACTGAGCGACCGCTCCTTTGAGGAGCGAGCGCTCCCTTCAGCGTTGTAGATTCTCATGCTTTCTTAAACACGTTAAACCCCACCTACCTCCCTCATTTCTTTCAAACCCTTATCTTGTGCTCTTCACTCTCTCTCTCTCTCTCTCTAACCCTCCCTAAAACACTCAAGAACTCCCTCAAACTCACTCAAGTCCCCAACCTTGTCATCCACCACCAATTCCAACACATCTATAATACCCTAGAGTCAAGGAATGTAGTTTCAACTCGATTTTATGACCAATGCACATGTAGAAATTTGGGTATTCATCGAGCCATGGACACCTTATGGAGTAGAATTGGTTGGGTAAAGTTCAAAACCGAACAACCCAAAACAATTAATAGGCTAATCTAGGAATTTCTTTCCACCTTACAGATTGTTGTCACTTCCGAGGAAGACGTCTTGCCTCCCGAAACCCAAATCTCATTTCGCATTTTTAACCGACAACAAAACATCTCCCTTGAGAGATTAAATGAGATTTTTGGGTGGGATAAAAAAAGCAATATGCCTTACTCCTAGTGGCCCGGGACAAACTTTCAATGCCACGTTATGGTGGAAAGAAATCACCGACAAGAGCCCTTATGTGTCCCGAAATGCATAACCAAACCATGTTACAAGTCCCTCCTTTGGGTGCTTTCAAGACTTTTTCATTACATTCTCTCACCAAAGGGAGACTTCCACAATATCAACGCGGAAGAACTAGCAACATTGCATGCCGCCCTCTATCCACCATACCAATATGAATTGAACTTTCGTTGGCTTTTTCTTGAATGTTGTAAAAAATATTCTTAACACCAAAGGAGACATTCACATGGGGGGGGGGAGATGGTGACGTGGCCTGCAATTGAGCTAGGGTTCAAGGACCTAGTAGACGCTTGTGACCTAGTTGACCACAGCCCCTCACTGGACATAGATTCCCTTTGAACCTTCAGCTTCATTCAAAACACGAATAAAGAAGATAGATTTAGCTGGAGGGTTCATGGGGTACACTATTGTTATTTGCCTAACTCTAAACTAACCTCTTGTCAAGGTCCCCGAGTAGCTTAAGTGGATGTTTCCAATGGGGAACCTCAACCACGAGAATGAGATTAACGAGTTTCCAGGGGCTAGGGCTAGGGAAAATGTGGCCCAATTTGTTGGACTATTTGATGTAGGAGCACCTTCCTGTTCTTCCTGCGCCCCTATTGACATTAATGACGCCATCCTTGACATCCGTAACCAATTGGAACGGATTGAATTGAACACTAACATTGTACCTGAACCTCTTTACCTCAACTACCCCTACCAACCTCCCCAATTAGGACCCTTAAACCAATATGGGCACCCCTATTTCCCACCTAACACCCAATACGGGTATGATTGGCAAGTTTCGGGGCGGATGAACCCTATGGCTGACCCCACTTATTCTAGCACCATCGACCCAAATACACGAGGGAATGACGCGGACACGCCCGACTTTCCAATAGGATATACGGGTGGATGGGAGCCTCATGGTCCACCAAAGTTTGGGGACTAATAGATTACATGCTAGAGACTCGAGGATGGCGCTCACCTAAGGCTTGGGGGGCAAGTGAGGTGCTTTATTTGTGTTTGATTTTGTTTTCTTGGGTGGTGGTTGTTTGAGATTTCGATAGAATGTGAATGCATGAGGTTGTGGTTGGTTTTGGTTGTGTGTTCTCTTTCTTGTTTGCTTCATCTCTTGCATATGTGTTTGCTCCCATTTGAAAATCCAAATCACCTTAATGATTACCACTAGTGGAGTTCATTTTTGAGAGATTAGGACATTCGATACTTGCTTGTTCTGGATTGATGATTAGGTTTGCTTGATGGCGTTTTTGTAAGTCTGATGTCATTTTGTTGCTTTTCAATACTATCTTCCTATTACCCCCAGCCTAGGGGTAATTCAAAAAAAAAGGACAGAAATATCATATGAAAAAAAAATTATAAAAATAAAGAGGAGAAAATAGGAAACACCTTCAACTCTTACTCTTATGTTCGTTTCCTAACTTTGAGTAGTTGTTGGTATAGAATAAACTCCTTTTTCTAAATAAAATAATTTTGCTAGTTTGTTGGTGTTTGGCTCCCGCCCAACGGTTTTTGAATTGTGGTTATATCTTAAGCAGTGGATTGGTGTATCGGTTCTCTCGACTTTCCTTATCTCTCCAACTCCACTAGGACCTACGTGGCACCACTTTCCCAAACTTTTCCCACCCCCTAACCTAGCCAACATTACAAGCCGTGAGAAGTCCCCTTGACTTTCTAGTCGCATTCATGGTCCCTCAAGACGGTTATGTTGTGAACATGTGTTCATACCTTAATAGTGGTGGTCGTCCTTATTTGAGGGTAGAGCAAATGGTGAGTGGTTTAATTGGTCTCGACTTGGTTTATGCGCTCCTCTCTCCCCCATTTATTACACCATTACCCCTTTTTCAATCACGAGTGTTCTCGCGTTCGATGGGGCCTTGGATTGACCTATGAGCTAGATTGGGAATGTTTCTCATGCATTTTTTTTTTTAGTTTTCTGTCCTCTTTCCTCATGTTTGCTTGAGAGAAAGCCAACCTCAAGCTTGGGGAGTTGATGAATGAACTTTTGTGCTCATTCAAGATCGTCTTTTAGGCTCCTTTTAAGCTTGGTTGAGTCATTTTCGTTAGTTTTTAGTTCATTTTCTGTAATTTTGTGTCCTTGAGTCTTTTCGGTGTCGTAGAGTAGTTGGTCGTTGTGTTTTGGTGTTGTTTGTGTTGCTTTGCAGGTTCCTGAGGTGGCTCATGGCTTTGGTTGAGGTGCTCTGACCATGCTGGAGTTGATTTTGCTACTTCAAGCTCGGAGCTACCGCTCCTCACTGGAGCTCCATCTCAACTTGGGAAGATGTTTTGGATGGGTTGTAGGTTACCAGGAGCGAGCGCTCCCCAAGATCCTCTAGAGCGAGCGCTCCATGTAGGAGCGGGCGCTCCCCTGTGCTCTAGCTGACCGACACTTTGCTTTCTCCGCCACGATTTAATATTTTATTTTGAGTTCCATATAAGAGCAAATGGGGGGAATGTAAAAGGAGGACTGATTCTACTTCTTTAGTGTGAGTTATTAGCTTTAAAAACAAGAAAGAAACAAGAGAGAAGAAGGGTGACAACTTAAAACTCTTGAGGATCTCAATTAATTTATGAACTCGTAGTGGATTTTAAGGTTTGAACACGACAATTATTTCTTGTAATCAGTAAGTTTGTACTTTTTGCACTTGATTTCAATCCAAGTAGTTGCATGTTTTGATTTTCTTTAGTTTATCCAATTTCTCTACTCGACTTCTACTTGCATGTTGGTAATTTGTGTTTCTATGTATGCTATGTTGTTCATCATGAGTAGTGAGTAGTCCCATTTTAGGGCTTGGGGGTGAAAACCTCTCTTTGTGACTATGGATAGTTGATTGGAGCATGTTGATTGGATTGTGAATGTGAAAATTGAGTTTTAGTGTAATTTGATTGTGGGTCTCTTTGCTTGATCACCATTGCAACTCTCTAAGCTATCCTAATTGTAATCGAGAGGTGAATTTAGGATGTGTAGCACACTAGACTCACTTGTCTTGAATTCACTAAGAGATTAAATCTTTGAGTTAAGATTTTTTAAACTTGATGTACTTAAGCATGTTGAATTGAGTAATTACCACGAGAGTAGGAGTTGCTTAGTCTAACAAAGTTCTAATTTGCTTGAGAAGGTGATTAGTTATAGCATATAGTTCACTTCATCACATCCATACCTCAATTGACTATTTCTCTATTGACTATCTCATATGAACTTAGATTGGAGCCTCATCCCCAAGACCTATTTTCATCATATTGTATTCTCATTATAACTTAATTGTGTGACCTAGTTTAATAAAACCCTCAATCCTAGTTGTAACCGAGACTCATCCTCTAATAGTCCAAAATTTGTGTTCACTACCGGTTCTCCCTTGGGTTTGATCCCTTGCTTGCCCTTGCTACTTGTTAGTGGGTTGTGTTGAGGTGTTTTATAAATTGTAATTTGAAGGAGATCCTTGGGCCTTAACAACACCCCTAGTTTCGAGATTCTCCCTACCAGTTACACATTTTCTCTTTTAGAAAATTCAAACGCCTTTTGAGTTGCGTCACTCCATACAAATTTTCCATGTTTAGTGCATTCAGTTATAGGAGCTAATAAAGTGTTGGAATTATTTATAAACCTCCTATAAAATAAAGCTAAACCATGAAAAGATCTCACCTCGGTGATAGTCTTTGGAACCGACCAAGAGAAAATTGCCTTCACTTTGAATGGATCTACCTTCATACCTTCATTTGAAATAATGAACACAAGAAAGCCAATCTCTCTTTCCATGAACGTGCACTTCTCAATCTTGCCATAGTGTTTTTGCTTTCTTAGAACTTCGAACAATTGTTGCATATGATTCAAATGAGGATCCTTGTTAAAACTGTAAACAAGAATATCATCCAAATAGAAAACCACGAACTTTCCCAAAAATGGTCTAAGTACTTCATTCATCAATCTCATGAACCATGTCATCTAATGTAGGGTTAGGAAATCTGTATTTTGTGGTTATGTTATTCACAACACGGCTACAAATACACATCCTCCATGTTTCGTCATTAGGAAATACGTCCTTAAACTCCTCCAACAAATCCCCCGAATTCGGATCTTCAACCTCCACTCTCTCATTTACTTCCTTAGTAATCAGAACATACACAACATGGTTAGCCTTCAACTCCCTCTCGAATCTTTTTCTTCCCAAAAACACACTTCCACACACTAGGTTCTCTTTTGGTTTAGGTTTTGTGTTTCGGATTTTTGCAAGGGGTAATGGTAGTAAGGTTTTGATTTTTCCATCCTTTTCACATTATACACATTAGCAGCACCATCATGAATAACTTTTCGATCAAATTGCCAAGGTCTACCAACTAGGACGTGACAAGCAGTCATAGGAATTACATCACATAGAATTTCATCTTCATAATTTCCAATTGAAAATGTGATTAAAACTCTACTTTTCACCCTTACTTCACTATCATCATCTAACCATTTCAATTTATAAGGATGTGGATGTTTAGTAGTAGGTAATGCTAACTTTTGTACAAGTTTAGAAGCAACATTAGTACAGCTACCACCATCTATGATCAATGTGCATAGCTTCTTATTCACTAAGCATTTAGAATAAAATGATTTCTCTTTGTTCCTCATTTTCAGCCACAACATTAGAAAATAAGGACCTCCTAAGAACCAAAGTTTCACCCTCAATTTCTAAATTACACAAATCCTCCTCCTTAGTCTCATTTTTATCATGTTCCATCTCTAAAAGAGATGCTTTTTCCAACCCGTCTATCTCCTCTACGTCCCTTATAGTCATGACTCTTTTAGTAGGACAAGCAGATCGGTAATGACCATAACGTTGACACTTAAAACATTTCACTTTTAAGTTTTTATCATTTACAATTTTCTCCTTATCTTTCTTAGTGAAATCTGATTTTTTTTTTCTTATCAAAGTTACTAGTACTAGGATTAGCTTTCAAAGTACTATATGGCTTTGAATAAGACTTACTTGTAACTGATTTATTCTTTTGGCTATCAATTTTGACAGCCACTTTGCAAGCTTCATCGAAAGTAAGGTATGGATACACCTCCACTTTCTCTCGTACATCTTCATTTAGGCCTCCTAAGAAGCGGCCTAGTTTTTGCTCCTCCATTTCTTCTATTTAACAAACAATGGAACGCTTCTCAAACTCCTTAATGTACTCCTCCATACTAATTTTCCTTGAGTGTAGACCATCTAACATACTACACGAAAACAAAACGCTTCCTCAATTGCTTCTTCAATTTCTCCCATGTAGCAATCTTGGTTTTGTTCTCCTTCACCCTTTGTCTCTTCACGCCTTCTAACCAAATGGATGCATATTTTGGTTAACTTCAAAATTAAACAGTTACCTTGTACTTCTTCTCATCTGGAGTATCTTTGTATTCAAAGAAACGTTCTAAGGAACGTTCCCATTCAAGATACACTTCCGGATCACTAGTAGTTCCACCAAATTTTGAAACTTCTATCTTTAACCCTCTATCATCAGCTTTAGAACTCCTCTCTTTATCATTAGATTTCTTCTTGAACATTTCTAAGGTTAATTGGGTCATTGTCTCTTGTAATGCTTCGTTTTGCCTAGCTAGTGCTTCTAACATGGCATCTCTCCTAGCATTATCATTCAACTCGTCTCCCATTTCATAACTAAGCTCTTGATACCACTTGAAACAAACACGCCTCTATGAAGAATTGTGTTAGGATAGAATGAATCACAAACTAAAACACTCCTCTTAAAGGTTATAATTCGATTTTAGCTAAGGAAGTGAATCTCCACTCTCGGCCTTAACTAAGGGTTTTAATTAATAGAGTAAGTGAATCACTCTCAAATCTTGTTAGTTTAATTGAACACTTGTAGTTTTACCTCCCAAGTAATTCGTACAAGTAGAATAAAAACACCCGATTTTTAGTCTTTAACCACAACGGTCTTCCTAAGCTTGTTTTTGCAACTTTAAATCTTATTTTCATTGATGCTTAAGTTACATATATATAGTACATGTACTAAAAGACTTAACATAAAAGGAACTAAGTCTAATACACTAAGGAGTTTAAAGAAAGCAAGAAATTACAAAATATCTCCTAAACTAGCTGAAATCAGCATACTCTAGTTTCCTAGCTTTCTACTCCTATTGGATGCTTTAAAATGGCTGCAAGCCAATGAAAAGAAAACCTACACTTGAAGTAGCTTCCATTTATGTGTAAATCATCTTCATTGGAGTATAATATGTTGTTTCCCAGATCAGAAGAAAAGAGGGGTAGAAAAATGTTGCATATCAGCCCTCTTTTCTTTCCTCCATTCATGTTATTCCTTCTTGCTTAGGAAAGGTTGGAATTGGACCCTTTTCTGCAGCCATCTAAGTAAGCATGGATAATTAGTATGCTTCACCTACTAGCTTCATTAGATCATCCATTACATCACAAAAACACTAATGAAAACTGTAGCTTTATTCTAACACAAAAAATACTAATTTTCCTGTGTTTGGTGGTAAGTGATTTCGGAGCATGTTTAGTGTGAATTAAGCATGTTTAAGACGAAACCAACACTAATTAATATCAAGCACCTCAAACACACACCTGACAAACACCCATGGGCAGCTGCTTGCTTTCTTACTTAGCTTCTCCTCCTTCGTTGCTTAGCATGATTGCATTAGCACCAATCTTTAAACCATGAATCTCTCCTTTGTTGTAATTAAGATTAGTACTTAATAATACCTCTTGATTTGTATCTGATTTTGCATCAGTTTGATTATATTTGCGATACTATGATAGATGTTAGAAAATTGCTTCCTGAAATTCCGCTAGATGCATCTATATGTTCCTAAAGTGGTATCAATTTTGCCTAATTCATAATATTGATATGATCATATCATTGTATGCAAATTTTTATTTTTATTTAATTAAGGGAGGATTTATGTATGGCTTGAATTTGCATAATTGATATTTGATATTAATTGTTTGGAAATTGTAGATAATTGATTTATTTGTGATTTACGCTCAAAATAATTTATAGGGTCCAAATTTTTTTAATTATAAAAAAATATCTGAATTTTTTTATTATGAATGAAAAATTAATTGTAAATTCATTCCTAATTTTTGAAATTTTTATATTTATATACCTGATAGATTTACAATTATAAAGTGTTTAATTTGATTAATTTGTTAACTAAATATATAGTTCAGCACTCTCCGACATATAGAAAAATATGATGGCTAAAAATAATTTGATCAAATTTCCACTAATATTGGAATTTTAGTTATATTATTTGTTAATTTTGGTTATTCATAAATGTTAATGATAAAAATTTAAATATTGGATTTTATTTGTTTTGATAAATTCAGTATCTCACCCTAAATTATTTACTTCCTACATTTTGAAATAAAAGAAACAGCTTATCTCAAAAAGCTCTCATAAAAGAGAGAAGTGTTTCTCTTATTTCAGGAGGAACTATAATTTTTCATATTATAATTGTTAATTTTCTGAAATATCTAGCGGTTTTTGTCGTCGGTGGGTGTGGGACGATGATTGGTTGAGGCCTATGGGTGGTACAACGTGGGTGCTGGAAAATTTATTAATGCGAATCAACTTATTAATAAAGATTATTGCCATTTTTAAATAAGTAATTGAATTAAAATAATAAAGTTTCCTAAATGATTCTAGCTTAAATTTGTAGAGTTTTATAATTATTATGGAAATTTTTATTTGGTTATTCATTGTTAATAAGTAAAAATTTTATGTTTATTTTATTTTGATATTATTAATGCATGGATTCAAAATGTAATATGTATGATATTATATTTATATGATTATGACTAGTATGAACTAAATTAGGATAGTAAATACAATATGCCAACGTTTGTATTTTTGTAACTTTAAATTTTCATTATTCATTTAATTCAAATTATGTAATCAAGCATGAGGATCCAAGGATTTTCAAAGATGGTGATCCATGGATATTCAAGGGAAGATTGGTGAAGATAAATTATTTTCCTAAGTTTATAAGCCATACTAGATCATTTTAATTATTGCTTTTATTAATTAGTTTCTTGCATTGATTTTGTTGAAATGCTTGTTTCTAAGTTTGTTTGTCATTAATTGATTCATGTGTTCACTATTGATTGACCATATTAGTAAACTTAAGTTCCCAAAAATAATATTGAGTTTTAATTACTTTTCCAACCAACACTTATAACGTCTAAAATAGTGAGTAATAGATTCTGCCAAAGTAGGGTGTTGCTCAATTTATCCGGGGATAGTAGGGTAGGGTTTTTAAACTTACATGTTAATGTTTGGTTTAACTCAACAAAATCATCAAAAGACAAAGTTTTGGATTTGAAGCTAAGAGATAGGAGTAAACAAGGCGTTGTTAACCTGTGTACCAAGAATTATAATTAATAAGGTGTTTATCTACCTCAACTTATATAAATTGAGGGCAGGGCCAGAGTCTGTTTGATTATAGAAGGAGGGGATCAGTTATTCTTTATTCAATATGGGACTTTCATTTTGAAAAAGGATAGTACTTAATTAAAATTTATTTAATTGATTCTTTGCTGATAAACATTGGTTGAATCTAGCTTTATTATTCTTTTGTTGTAGTTATCCTGTCGGGTTCAAACAACAACACCCCCGATTTTGATTTGCACTATTTATTCGAAAAGGAAAAACTAAATGCATAAAATACCCTAGGATGGGAAATGGTTGTGAGAATTATTTTTAGGGCCGAATTAAGGAAGGAAAAATGTTCTTGACAATCATCTCCCTGAACCCCTAGCAGAGAATGCTACTCCAGCTGAACGTAGAGCAAGGCAAACCTTAGAGGCTAATTCTATGCAAGTAACATATTTAATGCTTGCTTGCATGGAACCATACTTTCAAAAGCATTTTAATGGTCTCGATGCCTACTTCATCCTCCAGCAGCTGAACACTATGTTTTAGAAGAATGCTAGATTGGAGAGGTTTGAAGCTCACTGTAAGTTTTTGGAGTGCAAATTGGGCAACAGAAAACCCGTTGGTCCTCGTGTGTTTAATATGATTGGAAATTTTCAGATCATAGAAAAATTGGGCTTCCCTTATCCCCCAGAACTGACAACTGATATTGTGATCAGATTTATGCTTGAAAATTTCCAAAACATTCAGTTGAATTTCCACATGCAAGGAGGGAAGGCTACCTTGTAAGAGTTGCATGATATGTTAACTCAGGCTAAAAGGAGCTTGCCTGCTGAACCTAAATACAAAGATGTTCTTATGGTTAGGAAGGGCAAGCAATATTAATTCAAGACAAAAGGGGCACCTATGAAGAGGAATAAGGGCAAGGTTGTTGACATTAATGACACTTGTAAGCCAAATGCCAATCCTAAGGCAAAACTAGTAGCTAGGGGTGCTCATGAGCCAAGGTGGCTCGCAAATTGTCTGATCTCGGCTCGAGAGGGCTCAACTCGAGTTCGCGATCGGCTCGAGACCTTAACGAGGCGAGCATGAGCCTAGTGGAGTTCGACTCTAAAGCTCGCAAACATGTTCGACAAATACTAAAATACTATTTATTCATTGAATTTTAATCTAACTTGAACATTAAGTGTACTCCACTATTTAAAAAAAAAAAAACCAATTTTCAGCCCAATTAAAAAATATAAATCATATAAAATTTACTGCCCACTTAATAAATAGAAGTTAAAACCTAACAAAGTAAGTAGAGGAGAAAGAGAATGATAGGAAGCGGTTCAAGGGTTTTCAGTTTCAACCCTAAATCTCTAATCTACCATTCACACTTGAGGGCTTTAAAAGCTATTTCATATTCTATTTCATAAGCTATTTCCTTTACTCCCCATTATCTAAAGCTTTTTTTTTAACTAGCTTTTAGTTTAGCGCTCCGCTCTCGAAGCTTAGTCTAAAGCAATCCGACCGAAAGCACTGGCTTAACGACGGGGTATGACCCCTCCCCCTTCAATGTCCTTACAGTCCATTTACGGGGCGCATCGGGTATACGCTTTATGAGCTAGAAGCCGCTATCCACTTTTGTCGGACAAAAGTGTCTCGCTCTAAGTGCTTTGGGTCGGATTGCTTTCTCCCTCGCTTTTCTCGCTCCAATTCTTAGGATTCTCATTATGTTATCGGCCTTCTACGATGTACCCTACTTTCGATAAGCTTCAGTAGGTTCCATCTCCAAAGCCATCCTCTGTGTTTACTGTTATTTCCCTAGGAACACTACAAGAGGGGGGGTGAATTGTAGGTGTAGAAATAAACGTAACTTTTTGCGGAAATTAAAACTTAAACGAATAAACAAGCTAAAGGAACACAAGGGATTTTTACGAGGAAAAACTTCTTGGGCCCAACAAGAAGAAACAACCTCGACCACTAGGGATTTTAAACTCAACACTTTCACTAATTAGGCCAAACAACTCTGTTACAACCTAATTCTAACTCGAGCCACACCTTGAGTTCCTAAACTCAAGTTCCTGAACCACTGTTCCCTTAACAGCAGTTCCTCTCAACTTCACTCGAAGTTTTCTCACACATACAAGCTTCACTCAAAGCCTTTCTCTTACAGAACTTCACTCAAAGTTCCCTTACCCCAAAAACCAAAATACAATTGATCGAAATAAGCTTAGTGGAATTAGAGTAAGAAGGCAAAGAACAAATGGCTATTATGAGAGAATGAAGGCACTGACACTTAATAAGTTAAACTCACTTAATTACTTAGTCAGACACAATTTGGAACTTATCTAGACTTCTATATTTATAGTGTTAATCATGAAGAACGTGGGATTAATGTTAGAGTACACGTTTTAATCCATTTACCCATGATGTTCCTTCCCCTAAGGAACACGTTTTACATCATGTCCCATGATCCCATGAACTATAAATGAACGTGGATAAATGCAGCCATTACTCCTAAATAATAGGAGTTCCTTGAGCATTATCCGAAAATCAGTTTTTATAAACTCTTTTTATCTTTAAATCTGAATTTCTAATCTTTAAGAAAATAATATCTTTGAAATAAAATCTTTCTAACAACCGGATATTTATTTTCTTATTTTCCGAAAAATAAAATCTTTTCCAAAACAGATTTTCTTTTTAAAACTGATTTTATCATTTGAAATTAGAAATAACTAATTTCCTATAACTAGGCATGACTTACTCCATTATCTTTTATACCGTTACACTAATACACGCCTAAGTCTAGTTCCTTATATTAGTTCAGTTCCTTTAACATATTTGCTAAGTGCCACTTAGTTTGTTCCTTACAAAGGAACAAACGCTTCATTCTCAAAATTCTGCCACAGTTCCTTACCATTCTTTCTTTGTTCCTTTACATTGGAACTAGAAAATAAAACGCCTAGCTTCTATTATTCTTGATCCAATGCTTGCTCCAGTATCAACATAGAAACTTCTTTACTTAGCCTTTGAAATCCTCTCTTGACTTCTTCATTGACTTCGTATTCTCCCAGTTCCTTGCATTGATACCTTAACACCATACACTTAAATAATTCATTAGTTCACTACTTAGTTTGTTCCTTTGTTTCTTTGTCATTATCAAAACTAGGGTTCAACAATTTCCCCCTTTTTGATGATGACAACAAAGGTACAAACTAAGGAAAATAACAAATAATATAAGTGAATGAAAATAAAAACATAAAGAAGAAAATGAAAAATAAAAACAATTATGTATAACTGAAGTTTTGATTTTTCATTTACCTTAACCTATTTTTGATTTTTCATTTACCTTATCCAATTTTAATTTTTTTTAATTTTCATTTTTTTAAGTTTATGTACAGTTTGTTCCTTAAATCCTTTTCCCCCTTTGTCATCCTCAAAAAGAATAGACTCTGCATGAATTGATGAATTGATTTAACACCTTAAGACCAATATGCAAGCACCATTAGTGGTTAAGTTAGAAAATCAAAGAGTAAACTTGCTCAAACATCAATCACATAATACTAGCCATTCCAAGGAAGAAATTATGCAAAGCATTTAGAAACATAGACAATATAGCAAAAGTCATTGATTATATAGCACTTGTTCCATAACAAAACAAAGAAAGAAAAGAAAAAGAAGAAACAAAAGTTGTGTTCCTTGATGAAAGAAACAGGAACAACAAACAACAATAAAGAAACTAAGAAAGGGAAGGGGAATGGTGTTCCTCACAACTTCTTCTTCAACCACATCCTCCAATTTTTCATCACCACCCCATGATTAGTTCAACCTGTTCCTTCAGCTCCTCCAAGTACGAGCCATAGTGTCCATCTTCTTTTGCTGCGCAACCACGGTATCACTCAATTTCTTCATAAGACTTATCATAGTATCAGTTTTGGCATCCAAAGTCCAATGAAGATGATTGTAAAATTTTATCATATGTTGTGCAGGAAGGCAGACTTCATTAACCCAGTTAGTTCATCCGGATTTCCTGTTCCTTACCCTTGGAACTAGAGGCAGATGGGGGATGTTGTGAAGGAACTGGGAGGTTTGAGTGGAAGGCTCATCTGTTCCAGGAATGGAAACAGAAGGTGAAGGGTGATAAATGGGAGGAAGAAATGGTGGTGTGGGTGGAAGGGTTGTGGAGGTGGAAGCAAAAGGATTTGGCCTTTTATTTCATCCTTCAACTGCTCAAAACTGAAGGAACAGAGAAGGACGAAGGTGAAATGGAGGGTATTTTTGTGAAAGGAACAGAGAGTTTGGGAGATGGTGGGGTATGGTTCCTTGAGAGTAGAGGGTACCTGTTCCTCATTATCCGAAAGGACTAAAGGAGAGTCCTCGTTGGAAGGAACAGGAACAGGAGCAATTTTTCGACGAGTGCTCTTTCTCACTCTCAAAGGAACAGAGGGTTTAGGCTTAGTGGCAATGTGTTTGCGCCTCTTAGGTTTGGTTCCTCCGGTTAGGAACAGGTTATCCAAGATTACATCATTCATCTTCTTTAAGTCAGTTTGGGCAGTTTTCTTTTTCCTGAGGAACTGGAAGCCATTCTTCCTTGAATGAGAACACCTTCTTGGACAGACAACCAAGTCCATTTAGGGTCTTCTCATTCAAGATGTTCCCTTGTTTGACCCTATGGTGGTCCAACCAGTAAGTCTTACTTCAAATGATGAAGTAAGAAGTTATCAAGGCACCGTACCAATACACAATTTTCTCAAATCAGTGGGTTAAGTGTTGAATGAAGAGGGAAGGGAAATTATTTGTATGTGGTGGTCCAAGCAAAACATGTAACACATATCCAAGAGACCCACTTCATTCCTCTTTTCAGTTCGAGGAATGAGTGCTCTCCAAACCAAGTTAAACAGTACTTTGTGAAGGGAGAGAGTAGGTTATGGTTAAGTTTGTTTTGGCCAGCTGTTCCTCCAAAATATTCTAAGATTTTGTCTTGAGGAAAATTCGGAAAGGAAACAGTTCCTTTCCTTTTAAAATACAAATCAGTTCCTTTGCAAGGAACTTCCCATACTTTGCTTAAAGTTGCTTGATTAAACCTTATTTTCTTTCCTCTAACTCAGTTGTGCAAGTTCCATTAGTATTAACAAAATTTGCACAAACTCACCATAGCTAGAGGAACAAGAGCATTATTAAAGGCGAATTCAAACAAGAATTCCATGCCTTGTTCCTTTAGAATGGAGGTTAATTCTAGAAATTCAATTTTATTGCCCATTCTAAATCGACGCAAAAGCCCAAGACATACCTAGATTCACTTCGTTCGACCCTTTTCTTGGAAGACGAAGAAACAGTTCCTTTGGAAGGAACAGGTGCAGTTTCTTCTTCTTCCCCCTGAGATTGTTCCGGGGTTTCTTCTTCATCGCTTCCCCAATCAATTTTCTTCTCCATGCTCCTTCTAGGAGATTCTAATTGCTGTTCCTCTATGGGGTTTTCTTGAATTATGTCGGTTTCAAGGGTTTAGTTGGAGATGAAGAAATTTCCATTTTTGAAGTGTCGGTTGTTTTTGGTGTTGGAAAAGGTGAGTTTCTTGAAGTTTTTGCCATGATTTATGAAGGTTTGGAGGTTTTTATGGAGTATCAAAGGGTGATAAGGTTTCGGATTGGTGAAGATGAAGCGTTTGAGAGGAACACGGTTTCTTAGATGAATGAAAGAAGGAAGTTTTGCATGTAATAGTAATTATGACACGCGGGAAAGAAATAAAGAAAAAATAAAAATAAAAATAAAAAGAAGAAAAGAAAAGATAATAAGAACCAAGATTTAATTAAACTGGTTCCCCTTATTTTTGGGATTTTTCGGATTTTTCGGATTTTTATGAATTTTAATTTTTGAAAGAAAATAAATGCTAAGGAACTTGTGCTATAGGAACAACTAATGCTACATATCAATATCCTTCATACTATGCATGTTTCTTGACCTTAGGAACAGTAAGGGGAGTATTATGTGACATTTGTGAGTTGTTTAATTTCTTTGACTTCATGTTATGTTTTGCAACATTCCAATTTGCAATGGTCTTAGGCAATTAAACACAATTATTTTTAGCACACAAAGTCACTCAAATTGATTCAAACATGGGGGAATTGACATAGGAACAATCACTTAATTTTTATTAAGCCTAACTCAAGCCTTAATTTTCATATCTATCTCTTTGCAAAGGCTTAGTTAGGATATCAGCAATCTGATAATCAGTTTGACAAAACTCAAGTTTAATCAAACCTTTTTCGACATTTTCTCTTAAAAAGTGATGTCTAATATGTATATGCTTTACTCTAGAGTGATGCACTGGATCTTTAGATATACTGATAGCACTTGTATTGTCACAATAAATAGGAACACATTCAAAGTTTATTCCATAGTCACTAAGTTGTTGTTTTATCCAAAGCATTTGAGAGCAACATGCAGCAGCAGCTACATATTCTGCTTCAGCAGTGGATAAAGCAACTGTGTTTTGTTTCTTGGTACTCCAAGAAACTAAACTATGACCAAGGAATTGTGCCATACCTGAGGTGCTTTTCCTATTTACAAGATCTCCAGCATAATCTGCATCTGCATATCCTTTTAGTTCGAATGTATCACTTCTTGGATAGTAGAGTCCAAGATCATCTGTTCCTTTAAGGTATCTAAGAATTCTCTTCACAGCAGTGAGGTGAGACTCCTTTGGATTTGCTTGAAATCTAGCACACAAACCAACACTGAAAGCTATGTCTGGACGACTAGCAGTTAGATACAAAAGTGAACCAATCATTCCTCTATATTTTGTTTGATCAACACTTGTTCCTATGGAGTCTTCATCTAATCTAGTTGAAGTTCCCATAGGAGTGTGATTTATCTTTGAATTTTCGAGGCCATATTTCTTTAATAGTTCCTTTATGTATTTTTGTTGGTGAACAATTATACCTTTTTCAGTTTGTTTGATTTGTAGTCCAAGAAAGAAATTTAACTCACCCATCATACTCATTTCAAATTCATTGCTCATGAGACTTGAGAATTCTTTGCACAATGTTTCATTAGTAGCTCCGAATATGATGTCATCAACATATATTTGAACAAGCAAAATATCAGTTCCTTTAGATTTTAGGAACAAGGTTTTATCAACCTTTCCTCTTTTAAAGTTGTTTTCTAAAAGGAACTTGGATAATCTCTCATACCATGATCTAGGTGCTTGTTTTAACCCATAAAGAGCTTTATCAAGCTTGTAGACATGATTTGGGAGATTATTATTTTCAAACCAGGGGGTTGTTCAACATATACATCTTCGTTTAGATAGCCATTTAAAAATGCACACTTAACATCCATTTGATATAATTTGAATCCCATGTAAGCAGCAAATGCAATTAAATTCTAATGGCTTCTAATCTAGCTACAGGAGCAAAGGTTTCTTCATAATCAATTCCTTCTTGTTGGTTATAACCTTTTACTACAAGTCTAGCTTTGTTTCTTACAATGGTTCCATATTCATCTAGTTTGTTTCTAAACACCCATTTTAAGCCAATTACTTTTTGTTGTTTAGATGAAGGAACTAGATGCCATACCTTGTTTCTTTCAAACTCATTTAATTCAGCTTGCATTGCATAATCCAATCAGAGTCAGTTAAGGCTTCTTCATGATTTCTTGGTTCCATCATTGATAGGAACGCATGAAATGCACAAAAGTTCCTTAACTGAGATCTAGTTTGCGTACCTTTGGATATGTCGCTGATTATGAGTTCCACAGGATGTGACTTTTGTAATCTCCAAGGTTTTGGTTGAAACTCTCTTATAGGAACATGTTGTTCCTCATGAGTTCCTTGAGTGGATGAGGAACTCTGCTCAGTTGTTCCTCTGTTAGCCTCGGTGGACTCAGTTCCTTCATTTAGAGGAACAGGAGCATCTTCTCCTCCTTGAGGAACAGGAAATCATTGATTCTCATTATTTTCGAATTCCTCGTTCCTTTCCTCTTTCACTTCTTCTTCTTCTTGTGAATCTGTGTTCCTTGACTAGGTTGTGCTAACCCTATCTCATAGTCATCAACCTGTATGCTTGGATTATGTTTTTCAGATTCATCAAAGATTACATGAATGCTTTCTTCAACACACATAGTTCTTCTTGTTATATACTCTATAAGCTTTACTATGTGAGGAGTATCCTAAAAATGTTGCTTCATCACTCCTTGCATCAAATTTTCCAAGATTATCTTTTCCATTATTATGCACATAACATTTGCATCCAAATGTTCTAAAAAGGTGATGTTTGGTTTCTTTCCAAAGTAAAGTTCATAAGGAGTTTTATTAATGATAGGTCTCATCATGGCACGATTAATTATGTGACAAGCAGTATTAACAGCTTCAGCCCAAAAGTTCCTTGGAAGTTCACTAGCAATTAACATGGTTCTAGACATTTCCTCCAAAGTTCTATTTTTCCTTTCTACAACACCATTTTGTTGTGGTGTTCTAGGGGCAGAAAAATTATGATCTAGGCCATTATCTCTGCTTAGGTCATCAAATTTATAATTTTCGAATTCCTTGCCATGATCTGATCTAATGTGCATTATTTTATGTCCACTTAGGTTTTGAACTCTTTTAGCAAAGACAAGGAACTCATCATAAGTTTCATCTTTACTAGAGAGAAAAATAACCCAAGTGTACCTAGAGTAGTCATCTACAATCACAAGTACATACCTCTTTCCACTTCTGCTTTGAATTCTCATGGGTCCACATAAGTCCATATGAATTAATCTAATGGTTTAGTGGTACTTACAATCGTTTTAGATTTGAAAGAGGATCTTACTTGTTTCCTCGTGCACATGCATCACAAACTTGATCAATATGAAATTTTATAATGGTAATCCTAAAACAAGGTCTTTTGATCTAAGTTTCTCAAGTAATGAAAAGCTAGCATGTCCTAGACGCTTGTGCCATAGAAGTGAATCATCTTCAATAACACTAAGACAAGTTAAATTGATTTGAGGAACAAGGTCTAGATCCACAATGTATGTGTTCCCTTTCCTTGTTCCTTCCAAATAACCTTCTTAGTTTTAATGTTGATGATTAAGCATTTTTCTTATCAAATTTTACAGTATTTCCTTTGTCACAGAATTGAGAAATGCTTAATAGATTATGTTTTAGACCTTCAACTAAAAATACATTTTCAATGGAGTGTAATGGTGACTTACCGACCTTACCCATAGCAACAATGTTACCTTTCTTATTATCACCAAATGTTACACTGCCACCTTCATAGGTTGTGAGTGAGAGAAACTTCGTTTTGTCTCCTGTCATGTGCTTGGAACAACCACTATCGAGATACCAAGTGTTGTTCCCCCTCACTCCAACCTGCAAAAATCAACTAGTTGTTAGTTGAAGGAACCCCATCTTTCGTGGGTTCCTGTTCTTGACTAGGATTTGTTTTGACAACCCATTTTTTCTTACTTATTGTCACATTTTTCCCAATCATCTCAGATTTTAGTTGACATTGATTTATGTAATGACCTACCTTGCCACAATACATACAGAATTATCACTAGGTAGATCAACATATTTCTTTGTCTTGTTCCTTTTCTTGTAGTTTTCAAAACCAAGACCTTCCTTCCTTTTGGTCTGTGGTTTCTCAATCCACTTAGGAACTTTCATGATTTTGCCTCTGTTCCTTGCGACAACCAGTTCCTTTTTAAGATTACAGATCTGTTCCTTTAAAATATTTTTCTCTTTATTTATTTTTTCAATCTCAGATCTGTATCCTTTCAAAGGGGTTGATCTTATATCAAAGGAACTCAGAACAGGGACAAATTCCTTCAAGTGTGAAATCTCTAAATTAATTAGATAATTTTCATTTTTCAAACTCTCATAACATTCTTTGATTTTTAAGTTTTTATCAAACAAATCAAAAAATCTAGTTTCGACATCAGTTCTCATTTTCTTAAGCCATTCTATGTGTTCCTTGCAAACCTTTAAGGCTTGTTCCGTTTGTTCACGTTTTTCACGTTCATCTCTACATTCAAGAATTGCATCATAAAGAAGATCATATATTTCAGTCCTAGTTTTACCATCTAGTTCTGACTCAAGTCCATGTTGACTTACCTCAATTTTTTCTTCATCTTCTTTTTCGTCAGTGTTTGCCATGAGGCAAAGGTTTGCTGTTTCTTCAGTTGGTTGTTCCTCTTCTTCTTCCGTCTCTGAATCTCCCCAAGCAGCTATCATAGCTTTGCGCACATTTGCCTTAGAGAAAGGTGCTTTTGATTCTTTGTTCCTTTCAGCAAAGCGTTCCTTGTTCCTTTCTTTGGTTTTGTCTTTTCCCAAAGAGGACATTCTTGATGAAGTGATCTGTACTTCCACATTTATGACAAGCAGCTTTTTTAGAAAATTTCTTAGTTTTACCTTTGAAGTTTCCATTCTTCATGTTCCTGTACATCTTTCGAAATTTTCGAACCATGAGGGCTGCTTCTTCTTCTTCAGAGTCCGAATCATCTTCATCATCTGCTTTGAGAGCAATTGATTTTGATTTGGAGCTTTCACCATATTCAGTATCAAGGTGAAGCTCATGAGTCATAAGTGACCCTGCCAGCTGTTCTAAGTTGAACTTAGTGAAGTCTTTTGTTTCTTGAAGAGCAGTGACTTTAGCCATCCATCTGTCCTTAGGAAGACTCCTAAGAACCTTTCGAACCTGTTCCTCAGATGAAATAAACTTTCCAAGAGAAGCCAACTCATTTATAATGTTAGTAAAACGAGTAAACATGTCTCGGATGCTTTCTTTGGATTTCATGCAGAACAGTTCATATTGATTCATAAGTAAATCAATTTTCGATCTTTTAACTTCATTAGTTCCTTCGTGGGTTACTTCTAGTAAATCCCATATTTGCTTTGCGGATTTGCATCCCATGATCCTATTATGTTCATGGGGTCCAAGTCCACAATGCAATAATTTAATAGCCATGGCATTTACTTCCATTTTTTCAAAATCAGATTTTCATAATCAGAGAGGGGTTTAAGAGTTACCTCATTTTTGTCATTTGTAGTTGTGACTTCGAAATCACCAACTTCAATGACTCTCCATACCTGATAGTTTTCAGCCTTGATGAATATCTCCATGCGGTTCTTCCAATAGTTGTAGTACTTCCCATTGAACATAGGAGGCCTTTGAGTGGAATAACCTTCTTCAAGTTTCTCGGTGGTATTCATTGTTCCTTGGATCTTTTCCTCAATAGGGTTTCCTATCTTACGTGAGTTCTGCTCTGATACCAATTGTTATTTCCCTAGGAACACTACAAGAGGGGGGTGAATTGTAGGTGTAGAAATAAACGTAACTTTTTGCGGAAATTAAAACTTAAACGAATAAACAAGCTAAAGGAACACAAGGGATTTTTACGAGGAAAAACTTCTTGGGCCCAACAAGAAGAAACAACCTCGACCACTAGGGATTTTAAACTCAACACTTTCACTAATTAGGCCAAACAACTCTGTTACAACCTAATTCTAACTCGAGCCACACCTTGAGTTCCTAAACTCAAGTTCCTGAACCACTGTTCCCTTAACAGCAGTTCCTCTCAACTTCACTCGAAGTTTTCTCACACATACAAGCTTCACTCAAAGCCTTTCTCTTACAGAACTTCACTCAAAGTTCCCTTACCCCAAAAACCAAAATACAATTGATCGAAATAAGCTTAGTGGAATTAGAGTAAGAAGGCAAAGAACAAATGGCTATTATGAGAGAATGAAGGCACTGACACTTAATAAGTTAAACTCACTTAATTACTTAGTCAGACACACTTTGGAACTTATCTAGACTTCTATATTTATAGTGTTAATATGAAGAACGTGGGATTAATGTAGAGTACACGTTTTAATCCATTTACCCATGATGTTCCTTCCCCTAAGGAACACGTTTTACATCATGTCCCATGATCCCATGAACTATAAATGAACGTGGATAAAATGCAGCCATTACTCCTAAATAATAGGAGTTCCTTGAGCATTATCGAAAATCAGTTTTTATAAACTCTTTTTATCTTTAAATCTGAATTTCTAATCTTTAAGAAAATAATATCTTTGAAATAAAATCTTTCTAACAACCGGATATTTATTTTCTTATTTTCCGAAAAATAAAATCTTTTCCAAAACAGATTTTCTTTTTAAAACTGATTTTATCATTTGAAATTAGAAATAACTAATTTCCTATAATCTAGGCATGACTTACTCCATTATCATTTTAACCGTTACACTAATACACGCCTAAGTCTAGTTCCTTATATTAGTTCAGTTCCTTTAACATATTTGCTAAGTGCCACTTGTTTGTTCCTTACAAAGGAACAAACGCTTCATTCTCAAATATTCTGCCACAGTTCCTTACCATTCTTTCTTTGTTCCTTTACGTTGGAACTAGAAAATAAAACGCCTAGCTTCTATTATTCTTGATCCAATGCTTGCTCCAGTATCAACATAGAAACTTCATTACTTAGCCTTTGAAATCCTCTCTTGACTTCTTCATTGACTTCGTATTCTCCCAGTTCCTTGCATTGATACCTTAAACACCATACACTTAAATAATTCATTAGTTCACTACTTAGTTTGTTCCTTTGTTTCTTTGTCATTATCAAAACTAGGGTTCAACATTTACGTTTTTCTTCCTAGTTCTTTTTTTTTACCGGGTTTCCTTTTTATGTTGGATTTTCTTGTTTTTTGAAATATCGTACGTGACTGTTGAACACCGCAGTGGTTGCAGTGATGAAGCCTATTTTCCGGCGAGCAATGTGGTCCTTGGCGGCGAGTAGCAGCCGGCGATTAGGACAAGTTGTTTTGGTTAATTTCATCTCTAGCCCATTTCGTTTTTTTGTTTCCTTATTTATATTTTCATCCTTTGATGTTTGACTTCTCCTCCTTTTAGTTTTATATTTCTTTTTCCTTGTAATTTTCCCTTCCATTGATATATATACAGTAAGTATTTCGCTGAATTATGCAAATTATTTTTATGGTTATACATGCAGTAGGTGAATTATTAGGTAAAGGCAAGAAACAAACTATTCTTATTCATCTTTGCTGGTATATATTGATCTTCTACTCCTATTCTCGAGCTTTTCTCAATTCGAATAGTTTGTAAACTTTCCCTTCTCGAGCCAAGCCAAGCCTAACCAAACTCATTTTCAGTTCGGCTCCTTAACACCCCTAGTAGTAGCATAATGAGTGCTACCACTACCATAAACTTGGTCATTGGAAGAGGAGCTTCCCCAAGTATCAGGAGAAGAAGAAGAGTGGCGTTTCAACTCTATATATTTAGGTTATAGAGATTAACTTCTCTACGTCTACTTCATGGGTATTTGATATTGGGTGTGGATCTCACATTATATGTAATGTGTAGGCACTAAGAAGAAGTATAACGTTAAGCAAAGGAGAAGTGGACCTGCACGCGGGCAATGGAGCACGAGTTGCTGCGTTAGCTGTGGGAGATTGTAGTCTACTTTTGCGTTATGGTTTAGTATTAGAACTTCATAATTGTTATTATGTTCCAACGATTACCAAGAATATTGTTTCGATTTCATTTTAGATTCTGAAGGTTTTTCATTTCAAATCAAGAATAATTGTTCCTCAATTTATTTGAATGATTTATTTTATGTCTCATCCAAGTTATCAAATGGTTTATATGCGCTAGAATTAGAAACTCACATCTATAAACATAGACAGCAAGAAACACAAAACAAATGATTCAAACCCTACATACCTATGGCATTGTCAATTAGGCCACAGAAGCTCAAAGCGTATTGAGAAACTTCATAAAGATGGAATTCTCAAATCATTTGATACTTGTGAGTTCTGCTTGATGAGAAAAATGACAAAGTCTCCTTTCACAGGTTCAAGTAAAAAGGCCAATAACTTTTTAGCCCTCATACATACAGATGTGTGTAAACCTATGAGTACGTTGGTTAGGGGGGGTGGTTACTTCATAACTTTTACCAATGATGTAAGTAGATAAGGATATGTTTACCTCATGCAGCATAGCTCGGGATCCTTTGAAAAATTCAAGGAGTTCCAAAATGAAGTACAAAACCAACTTGGAAAGAAAATTAAGGCTTTGCAATCCGATCATGGTGGTGAATATTTATCTCAAGAATTAGGTGATCATTTGAAATATTATGGAATACTTTCACAATGGACTCTACCAGGAACACCGTAGTTAAATGGCGTTTCTGAAAGAAGGAATCGAACTCTACTAGATAAGGTTTGATCCATGATGGGTATTGCTGATCTTCCTGTTTTATAATGGGGATTTGCGCTTGAAAGCGGCATGTACTTAAGAGAGCGCCATCTAAAGCAGTGGAAAAGCCATCATATGAAATGTGGACTGGACACATTCCAAAATTGTCTTTTCTAAGGATATGGGGTTGTGAAGCCTATGTAAAACATTTAATCTCTGATAAGTTTCACCCAAATTCGATAAATGTCTCATTGTGGGTTACCTAAAAGATACTAAGGGATATTACTTCTACAACCAAAGCGAAAACGAGGGGTTTTTTGCTCGTAATGGTGTCTTTTTAGAAAGGGAGTTTATTTCAAGAAAAACGTGTGGGGTTAATGTATATCTCGAAGAAATTCAAGATGAGAAACAAATGGATGAGGTTAACACCACATCAGAGGCAACCTGACATGAAAATGCTAAGGAGGTGGTGCATTCAATTTATGTTCCTCCTAGCGTCCCACTTAAAGATACTCCAGGCGAAGTCACTCAACCTAATGAGGTAGAAACTTCTTCTGTTGTTTTCCAACATAGGTCTAGCAGGACCATCATTTTGTCAAAGAGATATATTGATTTCCTTTTCACCAAAAGTTCTAAAATAACGATCTTAAAATCAGAAGAACCTACTAGCTACAAAGATGATTTGGATAGTCAAGACTCTAAAAGATGGAGTGAGGCTATGAAATTTGAAATGGATTCCATGTCTAAGTATGAGACTTGGTTAATTTGTATGATAGGGTAAAACCCATTGGATGCAAAATGTATTTTCAAGTTGAAAACAGACAAAGATGGAAATATTAGTATTTTTAAAGCAAGGTTGGTGGCGAAAGGTTTTAAACAAATTCATGGTATTGACTATGATGAAACCTTCTCACCAGTAACCATGCTGAAGTCCATTATGATAACCTTTGCGATTGCTGCCTTTCATGACTAGGAAATATGGCAGATGGATGTCAAAACCTCTTTCTTGAATGGTTCTTGAAACACGATGTGTACATGACACAACCTCAAGGATTTGAAGATCCAGAAAATCCAAGAAAGGTATGCAAGCTTAATAATTCCATTTATGGACTAAAGCAAGCATCAAGGAGTTGGAGCCTCGGATTTGATGATGCATGCAACAAATTTGGCTTTCTCATAAAAGAAGAGGAATCTTTTGTTATACAAGAAGTTAAGTTGGAGTAGTATAACTTTTCTGGTCTTGTATGTGGATGACATATTTCTCTTAGGAAACGATAAAACATGCTTGAGTTAGTAAAGGAATGTCTTAAAAAATGTTTCTTTTTGAAAGATGTAGAAGAGGATGATAACACGTTTATATACTCATTTTTATGTGATATATTTGTGTGTTTCCATCATATTTTTCCCATATATTTAATCTCTTAGAGCTATTATTCTTTACTTTTCGCTATTGCTCTCCTCGGGTGTATTTGTTTTGTTTTTGTAGGATTATGGCATTTATTGGAGTTGATTGGAATTTGCACGAAAGCTTGGATGATTGCGGAGCATTCAGATGGATTGATAACTTTATCCTGCGATGATTTTGAAGATATATTGCGATATGGTGTTGGTAACCATTAATTACCGTGCCTAAGAAGCTACAAAATAGACTTTTGATAGCAAGAGAACAAAAAAACAGCATAAACCGCCACCCTTTGGCGGTCCTTTCAAGCTTACCGCAAGGCCATGGCGGTCTCCAATTTCAATATTACGTAATCTTAGTTTTAGAGTGTTTTAGGAGTCCAAATCCTAGTCAAACTCCTTGTATTTGGATAGATATAAATAGGTTTTGGATAGAATTTGAAGAAGGATTTTTTTTAGAGAGGAAATCACGTTACTTCTTCCTCTTGGACGCTTCACGTTATTTTTTCACGCCATTCTCCTTACCTTCCTCAAGTTCTTGTTGTCGACATTCAAGTTTGCAATTTCATCAATTAATTCAAGTATTATTTTATCTTCTCTATTCTATTTATTATTATTGTTAATCATGCTTTCTTTTAATCTTTATTTTGTTTGTTCAATCATCAAGTGTGAGTAGTTTTCTATTCTAGGGTTAGGTTGAACCCTAATATGAATTGATGCTTGTTTAATTCCCAATTCCCAAACTTTGATTAATTTATGATTCATTTATTTTAGGGTTGGTTTTAATTATCAATTTATGACTAGAAATAGTATACTTTGAATTGATTATTTTTGCAACGAAAGTTGAATCTTAATCGAATCTAGAACCCTAATTTAAGATAAAGGAAATCATCACGAAAGTAGTTGATGGAATTTATTAGGATGTTAGGATGTTATGTTTAAAGTCCTTAATTTGCATGACTCCATGAAAATAGGCATGATTGCGTTGTTAGGGAAGCTATTGATTGATCGAAAGAAATCCTTAGTATTATTAGGGCGCGTCTATCCTATGAGTTATTTATTAGTTAATTAAGGGAAAAGGGATTGTTTGTGGCATTAATTCGTGTTAGTGGGGATACTTAAACCTAGATGTCTTTAGTCTTTGATTCACTCCTAATAATTTCATTCGTTTTAGTTAGTTAGATTAGTTCATCATCACTTTTATTGATTACTTGCTTAGTATTAATTAGAGTCAATTTAACTACTTTGAATCAGTTAGTCTCTTGGGATTCGATCCTTACTTGCCCGACTACATTAGTTAGGAGGAATAGTTAGGTTATTTTTGTTAGGTACGCGATAAGCCTTTCAAATTTTGGCGCCGTTGCCGGGACTAAGGTATTTAAATTAGTTATTTTTGATTTTATTTTTGCTAAGTTTTTCTTCTAGTTTGCTGCTTCGGCTATCATTTCTTGTTTATTTGATCTTTTGTTTTTTGTTCTTTCTTTGTTGCATGCAAACTCGACGTAGAGGTCCACAGAATTTGATTCCTCTAGATCTTGAAATCGAAGCCACTGCACGCAAGCAAGGAAGTACAAAGAAACGAATTAAGAATAAGAAGAAAGCAATGGGTGAAGAAGCAACTAAAACTCTTTGGGAGTATGGTGTACCGGATACTACAACTGGTGCATTATCGAGCATTGTTCGACCTGCCATCAATGCTACAAATTATGAACTTAAGCCTCAATTCATCCAATTCATCTCCAACGATTCATTTGCAGGGTTACCCAATGAATGCCCTGTGAGTCACATTGCTAGTTTCTTGGAGAAATGCGACACAGTGAAAATAACAATGTGAGTGAGGATGCTATTCGACTACGTCTTTTTCCTTTCTCTCTTCGAGATAGAGCAAAGGAGTGGTTGAGAGATGAAGGTGTCGGAACGTTTGATAATGGGGAAAACTTGCCAAAGCATTCTTGGTGAAGTTTTTGGGGCAAGAAAAGACTGCGAAGCTGAGGAACGAGTTAGCAACCTTTGAGCAACATGACGACGAATCATTGTATGAAGCATGGAGAAGGTTTCTACGTTTGCAAAGACAATGTCCTCATCACGGGATTCCTGAATGGATGTTGATACAGACTTTCTACAATGGTTTGACACATGAGTTTCGTATCTACATTGATGCTGCTTCAGGCGGTTCCCTTATGACTAAGAACCCAACCGAAGCAAAGGAGTTGATTGAGAAGATGGCGGCCAATGACAACTACCATCCAAATGGTCGCAATCGTGCTAAGAAGGGAGGTAAATATGATGTTTATGTGCTAACCACTTTAGCTAATACTGTGCAGGCACTATCTCACAAGTTTGATCGACTCCAAGCTGGTTCATCTATGATGGTCTCATGTCAGATGTGTGGAGTCCAAGGACATGCTGCTACTGAATGTCAAATCAACAATGATGGGATGACAATTGAGCAAGCCAATGCTCTTTATAATTCCAATCCAAAGCGGCCATATGATCCTTATTCTAACACATACAATGAGGGATGGAAGCACAATCCTGCATTTTCATACAAGAACACTCAAGCACAACTCAATCCACCTCCTCCACCTCGCAACAATTTTAATGCACCACCAGGTTTTCAAGCTAGAGCACCATTCAATCCTCATGTCAATCAAAGTGTTAATCAGCAACCTCCTCCGATTCAACAGAAAAGCAACTTGGAGATTATGATGGAGAACCTTTTAGCCCAACAAACTAACTTCATGGCTCAACAGGGTAAGCAAAATGAGAAGACTGATCACACAATTCAACAAATTCAAGCACAGAACAAGCTCTTAGAAAGTCAAATAAGCCAACTTGCACATCAAGTGGGCCAATCTTCAAAAGCTCCAGGTCATTTTCCTGGTAATACTGAACAACCATCTAAGGGCCATATCAATGCTGTGATTTTGAGAAATGGAAAAGAGCTACAAGATCATCCTTTGAAGGAGCCATCAAAAAGAACTGTGGAAGAGATGGTCCAACCTGAGAAAGCGGTGGAAACGAGATTATTGAAGAAGAGAAGAAGGAACCTACTCCTACCCCTATTCGGCCATACACGCCACCAGTTCCATTTCCACAAAGGTTAGCCCATGCAAAATTAGAGAAGAAATATGGGAAATTCCTTGATATACTGAAGAAGCTGCATATAAACATACCATTCTTGGATGCTATCTCTGAGATGCCCTCTTATGCAAAATTTCTGAAAGACATGCTCTCAAACAAGCGGAAGATCGAGGAGAATGCAACTGTTTCACTTACAGCAGAATGTAGTGCTATATTGCAGAATAAGCTTCCTAAGAAGCTAGGAGATCCGGGTAGCTACTCTATTCCTGTGAAGCTAGGAGATATTCGAAATAAAAAAGGCACTTTGTGATCTTGGGGCAAGTGTTAGTCTAATGCCTTTGTCTATTTGCAAGAAGCTTCAAATGGGTGAACCAAAACCTACACGCATCTCTTTACAATTAGCTGATAGAACTGTAAAGTATCCACTTGGTATCCTTGAAGATGTTCTCTCCGTGTTGGGAAGTTTTTCATTCCATGTGACTTTGTAGTAATGGAGATGGAGGAGGATGCGCAGGTTCCTATCATTCTTGGGAGACCTTTCCTGGCCACTGCTGGAGCCATCATTGACATGAAGAATGGAACGATTACCTTTGAAGTGGGTGATGAGAAGATGGAGTACAATCTCACAAACTCCATGGGGGCTCCTTCGTTTGGGGAGACTATCTATAGGGTGGATGCTCTAGATGAGGCGATTGAGGTAAAAGCTTCTAGTCTACAACTTGATGATTCACTGCAAACTGTTCTCATGGGAGTTGCCGATGAAGAGGATTGGGAAACTAAGGCGTACAAGAGGCTCTTAGAGGAATCGCATTCATTACCTAATGATGAGTCTATCAAAGAGGTGTTGACACACGAGGAATCTAAGGAGAGTACTACGCCTCCTGAGGTAGAATTAAAACCCCTTCCCCCTTCTTTAAAATATGCATACTTGGGTCCCAATGAGACTTATCCAGTTATTGTCAATGCTATGCTCGAGGACATGCAAATTGAGCAACTGAGAACCATTTTGAGAAAATATAAAAATGTTATAGGGTACAGCATTGATGATATCAAGGGGATTAACCCTTCATTTTGTATGCATAAGATCATTCTTGAGGACGATCATGCTTCATCTATTGAATCTCAAAGACGGCTTAATCCAAACATGATGGAGGTAGTTCGAAAAGAGGTTCTAAAATTGCTTGATGCTGGTATAATCTACCCTATATCTGATAGTAAGTGGGTTAGCCCAGTACAAGTTGTTCCAAAGAAAGGAGGTATGACCGTTGTTAAGAATGATAAGGGAGAAGAGATTTCTACTAGAACTGTGACAGGGTGGCGCATGTGTATAGACTATAGGAAATTGAATAAGGCCACTCGAAAAGATCACTTTCCTCCCTTTCATTGATCTGATGTTGGACAGGTTGGCGAAACATTCATTTTTCTGTTACTTGGATGGATATTCAGGCTTTTTCCAAATTCCAATCCATCCAAGTGATCAAGAAAAGACCACTTTCACTTGTCCCTATGGCACCTTTGCATATCGAAGGATGCCATTTGGATTATGTAACGCTCCTGCCACCTTTCAAAGGTGTATGATGGCAATTTTCTCAGGTCTGATTGAGAATAGTATGGAGGTTTTTATGGATGATTTCTCTGTCTACGGAACATCTTTTGATGTTTGTCTTGAAAACTTGACAAAGGTGCTTCGTAGATGCCAAGAAGTCAATCTTATTCTCAACTGGGAAAAGTGCCATTTTATGGTACAACAAGGAGTTGTTTTGGGTCATGTTGTGTCTCATAGGGGCGTTGAAGTCGACAGAGCTAAGATAGATGTCATTGAGCGATTGCCACCCCCTACTTCTGTGAAAGCGGTGAGGAGTTTTCTTGGTCATGCGGGGTTTTATCGCCGTTTCATCAAGGATTTCTCTAAAATCGCTCGACCTCTCACTGAGCTCCTAGGCAAAGATGTTCCCTTTGTTTTACTGATGCTTGTCTTGAAGCTTTCAACAGGTTAAAACAATCTCTCATATCTGCACCTATCATACAACCACCAGACTGGAATCTACCATTTGAGATTATGTGCGACGCCAGTGATTATGCTATTGGTGCGGTATTGGGCCAACGAAAAGATGGCAAACTCCATGCCATCTACTACACAAGCAAGACTCTGGACTCGGCCCAGATGAACTATGCTACTACTGAGAAGGAGTTATTGGCGTGGTATATTCTATGGAGAAGTTTCGATCCTATCTGGTTGGGTCGAAGGTGATAGTTCATACGGATCACGCAGCATTGAAATATTTATGAGTAAAAAGGATGCCAAGCCTCGTTTGATTCGCTGGATTCTCTTGCTTGCAAGAATTTGACTTGGAGATAAAGGACAAGAAGGGAGCAGAAAACGTTTGCGGATCACCTTTCTCGACTTGTCCTTGATGATGAAGATGATAAAGGCCTCCCCATTGATGATTCTTTCCAGACGACCACTTGTTTGCTCTTTCTACCAAGGAGTTCCCTTGGTATGCAGATCTAGCCAACTATTTGGCTAGTGGTACTGTCCCTCATGGTTATTCCTCACAACAGAAGAAGAAATTCTTTCACGAGGCGAAAAAGTATTTTTGGGATGACCCTTTTCTCTACAAGGGATGCGCGGATGGTGTCATTGAAGGTGCATTCCAGAAGCTGAGGTAGGCCTTATAATTTCTCATTGTCACGATTCTCCATGTGGAGGACATGCTAAAACTGCTAAGACTGCTGCAAAGATTCTTCAGTGTGGGTTCTATTGGCCAACTCTATTCAAGGATGTTCATACCTATGTCCAGTCTTGTGACCGTTGTCAAAGGACTGGGAATATCTCTAGGAGGAACGAAATGCCTCTAAACAACATTCTTGAGGTCGAATTGTTTGATGTATGGGGCTTCGATTTCATGGGTCCTTTCCCTTCATCTTATGGGAATCAGTATATTCTAGTTGCTGTTGACTATGTCTCCAAGTGGGTTGAGGCTATAGCTACTCCTACTAATGATGCTCATGTGGTTCAAAAGTTCTTTAAGAAGACTATTTTCCCTCGATTTGGAGTACCACGAGTATTGATTAGCGATGGAGGTAAACATTTTGTCGAAAAGAAG
Source organism: Beta vulgaris subsp. vulgaris (assembly GCF_026745355.1). Classification (NCBI taxonomy): domain Eukaryota; kingdom Viridiplantae; phylum Streptophyta; class Magnoliopsida; order Caryophyllales; family Amaranthaceae; genus Beta; species Beta vulgaris. Next base: position 31,686,669 of record NC_079204.1, read on the forward strand.
TTTGAAGCTATGTTGAAGAAATATGGAGTACATCATCGAGTGGGACTCTCATATCACCCACAAACTAGTGGCCAAGTGGAGATTTCAAATCGCGAAATCAAAACTATCTTAGAGAAGACAGTTGCGAGATCCAGGAAGGATTGGTCTATAAAACTCGATGATGCACTTTGGGCATACAGAACTGCATTCAAAACACCCATCGGCACAACTCCGTATAGGCTCGTATATGGAAAAGCATGTCATCTCCCCGTTGAATTAGAGCATCGTGCATTTTGGGCGATTAAGAATCTCAATTTTGATTTGCGAGCGGCAGGCGAGCAGAGATTATTACAGCTAAATGAGTTAGAAGAGCTGCGCCTCGAAGCCTATGAAAGCTCACGATTGTACAAAGAACGCACGAAAAGGTGGCATGACAAGCATATAATGCGGCGAGAATTTCATATAGGAGAGTTGGTTTTACTGTTCAATTCTCGATTGAAGCTATTTCCTGGCAAACTTCGCTCAAGATGGTCTGGTCCTTTTAAAATCCTTCAGGTTTTTCCGTATGGCTCGGTTGAGATTTGGAGTGAAGCAACTGGCTCATTTAAGATAAATGGACAACGTCTTAAGCACTATCGAGAAGGTGAACCTATTGAAGGGAAGCGGTTTACACACTTTCCGACCCTTATCCCGAGTGATGTGAAAAGGTGGTCAACCTAGATGACCTTAAACTAGCGCTTCTTGGGAGGCAACCCAAGTCTTCTCTTTCATTTTTTTTTTTCCCTTTTACTTATTCGATTTTTATTTTCATTTTTTTAGAGGTTTCTTAGTTCTTTTCTTAGTTAGTTTAATATTGTAGTTGTATTATATGTTAAGTTAGCTTAAGTATTAGGTATAGAATTTAGGAACCTAGCATCTTATTTCTCTTTTTAGAGGTTAATTCTCCTAATTTTTAGTGTGTTTTTGTGCAGATGAAAAAAAAAAAAAAACAAAAAAAAGGAGAACGTCCCACAAGGTCAGTGGGTATTGCCACCACTTCGCATTTCAGTCCTGCCTACTGCCAACCCACCGTGGTTTGGCCTGTGATCAACGAAGCCCAACGAAAAGAAAAGTCCCACAAGACCAGTAGGCATTGCGACCCCTTCGTAGTTTAGTTCCACCTACTGCCACCCTCCAGCAATCCCTTCTGTCCTTCCACGAAGCCCATCGAAGAAAAAAACTAAGAAAAAAAAACCAAACTGCACACCCATCGCAGTTCAGTTCTACATACTGCCAGCCCACCGCAAACCCTCCTGAATCCCACGAAATCCATCACAGCAACACAAACCGAAAAAAAAAGGGACAAAAAGCCCTGCAGTTCGACCCTAACGCAGCGACGCAACACAACTCCAACGAAACAACAGAAGAAAAAAAACAAATATCGAAGAGAGAGAAACAAGAAACGCAGGCTAAACCCAGTGATCTCTCCCTCCTTCGTGTTTTTTTTCTTCAGTCGCTGAACTCCATTGAGATTGATGCTGGTTGTTTCCCCCGTTTTTGGTCGGAATTCGATTATTGGGTTCGCTTTTTCATCACTATATGACTGTAATTGCGGCGCTTCTTGACTAAATTTGCTGCTTTTCAATCCTCTCCTGCATTGGTTTTTCTTGAAATATGATGAATTGCTGCAATTTTCATCAACTTCGACTCGACACTTGACTACTGGGTTCGAATTTTAACGGCTGAAATTGCGGTAATTCTCGACTCAATTCGCTGTTCTTCCATGGTCTCTTGCACTTTTCCCTTTTTGCATTTACCTCTAGGATGAACCAATTTGAGCCTCATAATTGCCTTTTTGATAGCCTTACATTATATGCCTTAGAGCCTTTTTTTTAGGTTTTGTCTTGAAGGTGGATCAATTGGTATGCCCTATGAGTAATTCGAAACTTGAAAAGAAAAGAAAAAAAAAGAGACATCGATTCTTGAAAACAAAAGGAATTTGAAGAAAAAAAGAAAGGAGATGAATTTGAGAAAAAGAAACAAAATGGGGAAGAATGAAGAGAATATATCTATATATATATAATCCCCAAGTATGTGCATTATCTCCTCAATGTAAGTTTCAATGTTCATACAAGTTCCTTGGTTATTGTTTGAAAGAAAGTATTTGTGAGATAAGAAAAAGGGCAAGCTTATATGGAGTTTGGTGGATATAAGGTGGATTGAACCCGACATTTGGAATTGTAGTGGGATTAAGTTTTCTTTTATTTTTGAGCACCACATTCCCAAATAACGTTATCCAACCCCTTTAACCAAGCCTACCCTTTTTATAGAACTCATGACTTCCGTGTTGCATCCTAACAGTATAAGTGGAGAAAGTCAATTTGCAAATCTAAAGAAGACAGTTACGTGAAGTTGATGTGCTTTATTGCATTTAGGATGAGTGATTCTTATTCTAACCTCTTAAACACATGAGTGGCTTCTTTGTTTTGTTTTCACAACTAGAGTGAGAAGCTGTTATTGTACAACTGAGTCAAGTTTGGGGAGATGTGTGGTAAGACTGGTTGATCACTGAGGGTGCTAAGTCTTGTTTGCATGGAAAATTGATTTGTGCTTGTTGATTTGTAACGCATAAGTGATTTCGAAAGAAAATGAATTTTGTTTCTCATGACTATCTTGTTTTGCTATTCTTTGGGAATTCATCATTTGGCTTTGTAGGTATGCCTTCTGAAAACCTTCACGAGACCTTACTCGTCCACTAGGGTAGCCTAGGGGTTTAAAGGGCTTGTTGCACGTGCTAAGTGCAATCGTGATTCCTACGACAGTGAGTATAGGTTTTACTGCTTCCTTAGAATAGTTTTTTTTTTCTTAGTTTCTTTTCTCGAGGACGAGCAAAGGTTAAGTGTGGGGGAATTTGATAACACGTTTATATACTCATTTTTATGTGATATATTTGTGTGTTTCCATCATATTTTTCCCATATATTTAATCTCTTAGAGCTATTATTCTTTACTTTTCGCTATTGCTCTCCTCGGGTGTATTTGTTTTGTTTTTGTAGGATTATGGCGTTTATTGGAGTTGATTGGATTTGCACGAAAGCTTGGATGATTGCGGAGCATTCAGATGGATTGATAGCTTTATCGCGATGATTTTGAAGATATATTGCGATATGTGTTGGTAACCATTAATTACCTGCCTAAGAGCTACAAAATGACTTTTGATAGCAAGAGAACAAAAAAACACAATAAACCGCCACCCTTTGGCGGTCCTTTCAAGCTTACCGCAAGGCCATGGCGGTCTCCAATTTCAATATTACGTAATCTTAGTTTTAGAGTGTTTTAGGAGTCCAAATCCTAGTCAAACTCCTTGTATTTGGATAGATATAAATAGGTTTTGGATAGAATTTGAAGAGGGATTTTTTAGAGAGGAAATCACGTTATTCTTCCTCTTGGACGCTTCACGTTATTTTTCACGCATTCTCCTTACTTTCCTCAAGTTCTTGTTTTCGACATTCAAGTTTGCAATTTCATCAATTAATTCAAGTATTATTTTCTCTTCTCTATTCTATTTATTATTTTGTTAATCATGCTTTCTTTTAATCTTTATTTTGTTTTTTCAATCATCATGTGTGAGTAGTTTTCTATTCTAGGGTTAGGTTGAACCCTAATATGAATTGATGCTTGTTTAATTCCCAATTCCCAAACTTTGATTAATTTATGATTCATTTATTTTAGGGTTGGTTTTAATTATCAATTTATGACTAGAAATAGTATATTTGAATGTGATTATTTTTGCAACGAAAGTTGAATCTTAATCGAATCTAGAACCCTAATTTAAGATAAAGGAAATCATCACGAAAGTAGTTGATGGAATTTATTAGGATGTTAGGATGCTATGTCTAAAGTCCTTAATTTGCATGACTCCATGAAAATAGGCATGATTGTGTTGTTAGGGAAGCTATTGATTGATCGAAAGAAATCCTTAGTATTATTAGGGCGCGTCTATCCTATGAGTTATTTATTAGTTAATTAAGGGAAAAGGGATTGTTTGTGGCATTAATTCGTGTTAGTGGGGATACTTAAACCTAGATGTCTTTAGTCTTTGATTCACTCTTATAATTTCATTTCTTTAGTTATTTAGATTAGTTCATCATCACTTTTATTGATTACTTGCTTAGTATTAATTAGAGTCAATTTAACTACTTTGAATCAGTTAGTCTCTTGGGATTCGATCCTTACTTGCCCGACTACATTAGTTAGGAGGAATAGTTAGGTTATTTTTGTTAGGTACGCGATAAGCCTTTCAGAGGCAGAGTACATAACGGGAATAAAGATCTATGGAGATTAGATCGAAAAGGATCATTGGACTTAGTCAAGATATTTATATTGATAAGATTATTCCAAGGTTCAAGATGGAAAACTCCAAAAGAGGTTTCATTCTCATGCAACATGGCATAACACTTGGCAAGACTTGGTGTACTTCAAGTCCTGATGAGGTCAAGCATATCAGTAATGTTCCCTATGCTTTTGTAGTGGGATCCATTATGTATGCCATGATTTGCACTCGATCGGATGTTGCATATGCTTTGAGTATATGCAGTAGGTACAAGTTAAATCCAAGAGATGCACACTGGATAGCAGCAAAAAACATCCTTAAAGTACTTGCGAAGGACTAAGGATAATTATTTGGTTTGTGGTGGAGATGAGGAGTTGGTTGTTATTGAATAAACCGATGCGAGCTTCTAGAGTGACAAAGATGTTTTTCAATCCCAATCTGGTTTCATATTTTCTCTCAATGGAGGAGCTATGAGCTGAAGAGTTCAAAGCACGTTACCATCGCGGATTCTATAACAAAGGTTGAGTACATTGCAACAGCTTATGCAGAAAAAAAGTTGTTTGGATCAAAAAGTTCATCAGTGAGCTTGGTGTGGTTTCTATTATTGATAATGGCATTGAGTTGTATTGTGACAACTATGGTGCTATTGCTCAATCCAAGGAACCGAGATCACACCAGAGATCTAAACATGTGCTCATGAAATTTCATCTTATTCGAGAGATCGTTGGAAGAAAGGATGTGAAAGTAAGCAAGGTTCATACTGAGGATAATGTAGCATATCCTTTGACTAAACAGGTTGCTCAACCTAAGCATGAGTGTAATACTAGGTCTATGGTGCCTAAGCATATAGGAGAATGGCTTTGGGCTGTTTACTTCATGTTTACAATTGTAAAGACATTTATTATGTTTTGAATGTTTATTAATAAAAAAATCATTTCTTATTTAATTGTTCGATTTAGTATTAAATAAAATGTCCAAAAATAATTTGTGTTTTCAAATAGGATTATCAAAAATGTTTCGATAATGGAACCCTATAAAGTGACTGAAATCACGATTTCTTCAAAGTCCCTAGTCTAAATCACTAAATTGGACATAAGTTATTTATTATAAAGACTAGTATATAATTAATTAGTCAATAGCGCGGTTCCATGGTCTATGGAAACATATAGATGTCTAATAGATTAAATGGGTGTATATTTGATACAATGAGACTTAACCTAATTAGATTCTAAATTAGAATAAACTAATATATCTAGTGGATTCCTTAGACATTTATAGTTAGTTTAACCTTGACATTGTTAAACGTCGCACCATAAACGAAGGTTATAAATAAGAATTGAGTGAGAGTCATTGTCATACAAAAATGGATAAGTCCTCCTATTAAATAGGAATGGTTTATGGGAATCTTGATGAGCGAGAACTGGAAAATTGCATGACCATGCGGAATAGGTTTAAAGACTTAATGCTTATTTGAGCAATTCGAACCTAGCAATCAAGGAACAAAATTTGAGAATCACATAGTATTATCAAATTTGGCGTTAAGTGACTTAAGGAATTTAACTTTGTTCTCGTGTCCTTAGACATCTCGGCAATACTAAATATAAATAGGAATTAAATTATGAAGATAATAAAGTTAATTATTTTAATAATCGTGTTCTCTCACTGGAGAATAAACATGATTAATAGTACAACATTGATTGAGTCTATAACTAAAATATATTAATCCTCTGAGTTTACACATTGTGGCAAAAGTTAACAATATAAGGCCCATAAAGGCCTTTAGTTGGCCGACCATAAAGGGAGTAGTAGGAGAATTGGTTCTCCTAATTGGGCTATATTATATATATGATATAAATATTAGGTTTAGGAAATTAATTCACTAAGTAGTTTTTTTTCATAAAAGAGAGAGCTTGAGAAACCCTAATAAGATCCCCTAATGACTAGCGCCTAAACCATCAAAAGCAATAGAATTTCTTGTCTTTCGTACGTTCTAGAAGATGTTGGTGTTCAACTGGTGCTCGTGGACTGATTAGAGGAGCAAGACTTGGGGCTCTCATATCTTCAAAGCTTGCATACAACAGGGAAATCACGTTAGGTTTTATATATAATCCTCATTGAATGATTCATGTGTTTGATTATGTTTGTAATCTTATGATAGATGTTAGGAAATTGTATCCTGAAATTACGCTATATATGTATCTATATGTTCAAAATCTAGAACGTGTTTGTAATGTTGAGGATGCAGTGTTGGAACAAAAAGTTATGTGTTAGCTCCCTGGTGTTGACAACATGTAGAAGCTAAGCTAATGATCAAGGATTTTGATAGAATATTTCATTCTACTTTTTTCTCGTACTTTCCATTTCAGGCTAGAGTGTTAAATGACGAAGAGGAATCTTTCTTCATTTCCAAAGATGTTAATTTGCTTGACTTGGAGGATGACATTATTATGTTGTTATAATAAGTATGTTGATATTTCTAATTTTAATTTCATTCTGGTTGCTGGCTTGTTTTGTTGTTTGCCAGATGAAACTTGAGGGCAAGTTGCTTTTAAGAGGGAGGGATTGATGTGAAATCAACCATGATAGCATCTCTTTTGTAAAACCATGGATATGTTAGGATTTCTATAGTTTCCTAGTCCGGTTACGACTAGAATTTTTTACACGCGATGCGTGCTTGAATTTTTTCGAAACAGAAACTCGATTTTTTCGGCATAAGAGTCAAAATTTGAACATTAGACATACGAATTATAATTGTTTTTAGTTGCAAAATTTGATTGGTTTAGTTTATGTCAATTAAGTCTCTCACCATTCTTTTTGATTTTTTTTTTTTTACTTTTCAAAGTTAGATTCTATGAACAAAATAGAAATTTTATTGAATTTATTTATGATTTCTAATATTATAATTTTTTAGTTGATTTTTGAATTAAGTACAGTACTTCATAAATTGTAAAGAAAGTGGACACTTTGATTCCAAGTCAATTTTTTCATAGGTTGTAGTTTGTAAGTGAATTTTAAGTTTTTGTAAAGTTTCCTTATTTTGGTGATTTGCATAACGCAAATTATGCAATTTTATGATTTTAATTGACTTGTGAGTGATTGTTATAATTATATTTTTGGTATTTTTGTTTGAAGCCCCCTTTGATTTGTAAGTGAATTTATAATTTAGAATGGGAAGGAGGTAACATAGTCTCTTCATTCGGGGACATCATAGCTCCCCCCTTCCCTTATATAATAGAGATATGTTGTACTTTAATTCTTGAATGATATTTTAAATAAACAGTTTTACTTTGATAATTAATCGTTATTATATAATAGAAAAAGATAGGTCCAAATACATGTAAAAGTTTCATTATATATAGGAAACACTATAAAAAAATAAATAATTTTTTTCCTTGTCTAACTTCTAAATTCTTATTTCACTACAAATACACCTCTACTTTTTTTATCATGACCCACCATTAATTGTGAATGGTTCTTGAGAATAGTGATTCGTAAGTAAATTTTTGTAAATATTTTTGTATGTATTGACGTTCTAAGTTATTAGTTTTAGTTTGTATGTTAATTTTAAGTTTTAATAAAGTTTTCTGATTATTTGAGTGATTTGCGTGATTTTTATAACGTGATTTTCTCAATTGTATGAGTGATTTGAAAGTTTCTTCTTTTAATTGATTAGTGAGTGAGTGTTATAAATTAATTTTTGGTAGTTTTCTTTGAGTGCCGATTTTGATTTTGACATTCCTTTTGTAATTTAGAAAGGGAAGGGGGAAAAATAGGCATTTCAAAAGAGGACACCATTGCTCCCCCTTCCCTTATATCCTGTTAGGATTCTATGTTATTTAGGTTTTTATTATTGCTTTTAGTAGTCTTTTTCTTAAAAGGATTAACAATCCTACTCTGGGAAATTTTTTTTTGTACTTGGTTTAAGCACATCAGGAATTCTACTTATTTTTAGAATACGCATAACCAAATCCGTGTAGGATTAGGTGTTGTTTTAGTTTATCTTGCTTTTTCGATTATTAAACTTTATTATCTTTTTCGATTATTAGACTTTATTTGGTGAATAAGCTTTGTAAACGCGTATTTAAAGGTTGTGTTACTCTTAATAATATTCAGTTAGCCGTTTATTGAAATAGAGAAAGTCTCTTTGAGAACTTTTGTTTGTGAAGTTGTATTCCTATAAAACTTAAGTCGTGTTCTTGAGGATAAATTTGTGGCGTGTTCACAATTGATCACCCTTGTGTTGTACTCATAAGATTCCTATCTTTAATGTTGTTTTCATATACAAAAACCACAAAAGAAATCAGTTTATTCCTTTAGCTGACAAATATAACGTCTAATAAAACATACTCAAGATTTTGGCACATTTTTTTTTTTTTTTTTTTTTTTTTGGACACCGGAAAAACATACAGAAATAAAACCAAACAAGCAAATCTAAAAAGCCTGAAACGGAATTTTGTCTTTCCGCATATGAGTAGCCAGCTCATGAGCCTGCTGAACTAGTAGACGAGAAACCTTTGTAATCCTACACCATTGAAACTGTTGTCCAATGGTTCGAATGTCGTCCAAGGTCCAAGCAATTGAATTTGGTTGGGATCCTTGATGCCTTAAACCCTGGACCAGCTGTTCACAGTCCGTATAAACCATGATGTGACGAAGGCCATGTCCTTGAGCCCAAATCAAAGCTTCCAAACAAGCTTTGGCTTCCGCAGATAGAGCCGAAGGAGCGATAATGCAACTGCCTTGACCTTCCCGAATGTGGCTTGAAATATGGTCAACTACCCATGCAATACCTGCCGAAGTAGAAGTTGGAGTCCAAGAACCATCCACTTGGATATATGCTTGTGGACTACCGCAGAACGATGCTCCAAAATGAGCGAAAAGGAACCCTGGAGGTCCTGAGTCAGCAGACCAAGCATGGACTTTGGATATCGGTTGAGCCAAATACGTGAAGTGCTGCTGAATACCTTGATTTACTAGAGAGCGAATACATGCCAAGTCCTGAATTACTCCGTTGAACACATACTTATTCCTACCCTGCCAAATGCCCCATAAGGTGGCCACAAATATCGGCAGCCTATCACCATGATAGCCATCTTGTTGGTAGAAATAATGGACCCAGGCAATAAGCCAGTCTTGGAAATCAACATCAAGATTTGAATTTGACTGAATACCCAGTTGGCCTGATTGCCATAAAATGGTAGCCAAGTGACATCTCCTGAAAATGTGTTGGGATGTTTCGGGAGCCATGTTACACTGTGGACAAGTATCAGATATTGCAAGACCCCGGGAGGATAGATTAGCAGATGTCGCTATCCCATTGTGGTAAAGTTTCCAAAGGAAAATCTTCCATTTAGGCATGATGCGCAATCCCCATAAAATTCGAAAAAACTTCAAATTTGAGGGACGTTCATGCTACAGATATCTGTATTTCGAGAAAGGAAAAAGTACCCAGATTTAGTGGTATATTGGCCAGAAGTTGTGAAAGGCCAAAGAATACTGTCAGAAGGAGAAGTGAACCGTGGAATCTCTAATCCACGAATAGTGCTAACTGTAGATGCCTGAAAAAGTTGACATAGACGAGGCACATTCCATCCTTGGCGTTGGGGCAACAAAAGGGATGCCACTGTTGTCAAAGCAACGGTACTTAGAGGGACATCATCCCGAAATAGTGGAATTGCCCCATTGACCCATCGCTCTTTTCCCGCAAGTAGCCCCGAATTAGAACCAATTTTCCAAACATAATTTGTTAAGAGAACCTTCTCGGCTTGATGCAGCCCTCGAGCACCCCAAGAGCATTGTCCTCGTAAAGGCCGAAGCTTAGTTAGTGTACTGGCATTAGCCCTTGGAATTGAACAGAAATTTTTGCTTATAAGCAGATTGGGATTCCGATGCATACGCCAAACTTTCTTAATCAATAGAGATCGATTGTGCAAAGTAATACTCCGCAATCCCAGACCCCCAGCACCCTTGGGCAAATGTAATATGTCCTTGCTTCGCCAAGAAATCCCTTTACCAGAGCTAGTAGACCAGAAAAATCGAGTAAGCATTGCATCGAGCTTGTTTGCTATGGTTGTGGGAATCAAGAATACCGATAGAATGTGAGCGATCGAAGCCAACAGTATGGAATTGATGAGGATCAATTTGGCCGCTTGTGATAGAGGAAGATGACTCCAGGAAGTGATGCGTTGCGTAATGTTATCCAGTAGAAAGGTAAAATGTTGAGTTTTCTTCCTTGAATATCCACAGGAGCACCAAGATATGTACCCAAAGACTTTGTGGAATCCAACTGGAGGAGACCTTTGTATTCAAGGACCCGATTCTCAGGGATATTGGGACTAAATTTTACATAAGATTTACGGAGACTGATCATTTGCCCGGAAATATGACAAAAGCGACCCAGGAGATCGGAAATTGCCGTGCATGACGAAGTTGAGGCTTTAAAGAAAAGAAGAGCATCGTCAGCAAAAAACAGATGGGAGATAGAAGGCGCGTACCTGTGGGTCCGAAGGCCATCGAAATGACGAAGATCAGTAGCCAGTGATACCATGCGGGACAGGATATCCATACAGAATAGAAACAAATAGGGAGAAAGAGGGTCACCCTGGCGGAGACCACAAGTGGATGGAAAGGCCTCCGTAATTTGTCCGTTAATCAAAATGCGATAGGTAACTGTGGATATACATTGACTAATCAATTGAATCCATTGTCCTGGAAGGCCGTATGCCTGAAGAACCTTTAACAGAAACCTCCAATTAACCCGGTCATACGCCTTATTCATGTCAATTTTGAGCGCTGCCATATGAACATTGCCCCGACGATGTTTATTGAGACCATGAGTCAACTCATGACTGATCAAAATATTGTCATCCATATGGCGTCCAGGAATAAAGGCACTCTGGTTTTCTGTGATAAGATCAGGGAGCAGCGGCCGAAGACGATTAACCAAGCATTTCGAGACACATTTGTAAATTGTGTTACAAAGACTAATAGGCCGAAATTGAGTAACATCTTCAGGGTTCATACACTTAGGCAGTAACACCATAAGTGTCTGGTTCCATTCACGAAGAATGAATCCTGTGGTAAGAAAATGATTGACAGCTTGAAAAACTTGTGGCCCAAGACGAACCCAATGAATTTTAAAGAACTCCGCAGTAGACCCATCTAACCCCGGAGATTTGGCATCTCCTATCCCAAACATAGCCTCTTGTACTTCCTTCTCAGAAAAAGGAAGCAGGAGTTTTTGCTGTTGCATCATAGACAGATGTGGTAAATTGAGTCGTCGAAGTTCCAAATCGATAGTTTCATCATGATCCTGGATAGAGGTGGTCGTATCTGGAGTAAGCGCGTAAGCTCTGGTAAAGTGTTCTAGAATGTGGCTGATTATGGTGGGACCATCATCAATCCATTGTCCCTCAGAGTTTTTGAGGATGTAGATAGATGCACAATGTCTTTTGCTTTTCATCTTATTGTAAAAGAACTTGGTGGGAAGTTCTCCAAGTTTGGATATACCGGTCTTTGGATCGTTGAGGACCAATAGTGTGGCCTAAAGATGCTAGGTCCAACTCATGCTGGCGTTGGTTCATGAAATCATGTCCCTGAGCAAGGGTGGAAATATTTGTTGCCGTAGCATCTAATTTCGTAGACAGGTCCTTCCAGTCAATCCCCCAAACAACCTTATGATCCAAACACCATCGCCGAAGACGATTTCGGAAAAGTGAGAGATGTTTAGTGAAACGGTACATCACAGACCCAACAATTGGCAGGCTCCATATAGATGAAATAAGATTAATAACCTCAGGGTGCCGGAAGCACCAGTTTTCAAACTGATATGGTCGACGATTTACCTGGACTGGTGGCTCCGTTTGATAAAATATAGCAGAGTGATCAGAATGCAGAATAGGGAGGTTTTTCACATATCCAAGTGGGTATCGTTCATACCAAGTGGGAGAAGCGTAGGCACGGTCAAGTCGTTCCATAATTAGGTCGTTACCGTCCCTATTATTAGTCCAAGTGAAACGAGGGCCTACAAAAGGAATATCTTGTAGTTGTAAATCGTGCTTCCAGTTTGTGAACTCATCCCAGCCTCTAATAATAGGTGTCCCACCCAATTTATCACTGTATTGATCAACTTGATTTATATCCCCAATAATAAGGAAATCTGGATAAGAGGCTAGTAGCTGTAGAAGATGGTCCCACACTATAGGACGATGTTGTTGACTCGATTCGCCGTACAAGAACAAAATGTACCAGTTCATTCCATTATTAGCTGATATTTTACAGAAGACAAAGTTACTCATAGAACTAAGTACATCAACTGCAAAAGGCCCCCAAGAAGCCACAACCAACCCTCCACTAGAACCTAAGGCATCAACTCCAACTACAGTAAGTGGATTAGTACAACGCAACAAAGACTGTACATGATTTACAGAGCATTTCGTCTCTTGCAAAAAAAAAAACGTCGGCTTGATAGTAGCTTTCAACCAGAATATGTACGGAATTATCGGGGCATCACTGGAATTTAAACCCCGACAATTTAACGAAAGGATATTCATGGCACCCTGGGTGACTGGTCTGGGTCAGTCACTACCCTAGCATCTTCATCAGAAACCTTGACTGTCATTGAAAATCGAAAACCCAATTCCTCCCCCTCAGGAGCAAAGCCTTGAACCCTCTGTCGCTTAAAAACCCATTTACCAGCAGGAAGGGGGGGTGAAGTGACAGCGCTGCGTTTCCTAGACACCTGAGACGTAAGTTCCTCCCCCGGTTCCACACCAAAGGAACGAGCCATCGATATATCAGTAATCGCCTTCGTATGAGGCCCCGCATGCTTCATTCCTACTTGAAATCCGCCGTTGGCTTCCCAGTCATCGAACTTGTGCCTTTTAGCCCCCCGAAATTCAGAATCATTACCTCTCAAATCAGCATCAAATGCATTAGCCGAAAGGCTACGCGTGACTGACCTAGTCCGTCGTTTGCGTCCAGCAAAGGAACACGTCGGCACCTGCTGCGCTTCAAAATAGGGAGGGTGAATGCGCAACCAGTTACTAGGACCTGGCTCATTTGGGTCCGGTGGTTGGTTCGTAGTCCATCCTTGAGCGACTAGCGCTTCAAGAGTACCCACATGAGAAGTAGGAACCCGAATAGGAGAATTAGGGCATATAGGATCATTTTCCGCCCCACCTTCTGTCGCAACGAAAGGTTCAGCCCTTTCACCCGATCGAGGCGCGAGACGAAAGTGCTGCGGAGGCCTCGTAGATATGCCCAGATGACGAAAAGGTCGTCGATGGCCTGGCGTGCGAACCGTAGCAGGTGGGATGCCTGGCCCTTGTACACCCGAAACATGGGAGTCTTGGTAGTCGACTTCTTTCCCGACTCGGCCATAAGTAATATCGTCAGGACCGAAACGCCTACCTGGGGAAGAGAGAATTTCTCGGCCAAGGGCCTCATTATTAATACTGTGATTGACACTATCCATAGAACCCATAGGAAACGACATGGGAGGGTTTGTGTGATAATCGGACTCATGGGAAGAAGGGTGATGTGGCTGTGCAGGTAAATTAGGAGGCTCCATTGATTGTTCATAACTCGCCACTTCCTCCGGCTCCTCATCCGAACTGGCTCCACGACATGCACCTCCACATGGCGCTCCGCAATATTATAGGGATCATGTTCGGGAATAATGCGAGTTAAATCCACGTGAGCATTCCGGTAAATAAATCGATCAGGCAGACCTCTAATGATATTTGTATAAAGAGGAACCTCTATAGGACCAAACATGATAGTCAATCCATCGTGTTCAAAATCCGTAAACCGACGATGAATGAGATGATGCGCATCGTAAGCAGACATGGGCATCGTCCAGTATGATGTCCAACACAACCACATTGCTTACAAAACTTAAAAACCCCCTCATACCTGAAATAAACCCATACTACTTGCCCATCCCCCAAAGGAAGAAAACAACCTGGTATGAGCGGTTGTGATAAGTCGATAACCAGTTTTGCGCGAAGAAACGCTTCCGGTGTTAAACCGGGTTCAGTGTCCTCCACGAAATCCACTACCCCAACATGTGACAAGATTCTCGTTGTCCAATCAGTCACCAAAAACTGCCAAGGTAAGTTATGTACTCGAACCCAAATTGTTGCAAGGTCGAAGTTGATAGAAGAAGGTACTTGCGTTGCAGAACTAGCTCTAAAGGTAATAATCTTACCATCAATAACAGTGGTATGCTTGCGAAGAAGTGCCTCACAATCATGTTGATCTTGGCACTCAAAGATGAAGTAAACTCCAGTTCGAAGAACGCGAATAGAACCGCGCGTACGCCAGTGGTTATTGACTACATTAGACACGAGGCTCGTGTTTGGTGGCACGAGATCGAAAAAGCGACCAACCACTGAGTGGCTCCATTCAATATTAGGTAAGGTGGACGAGAAGATGGAGGTTGGCTAATGAGAATACCCATTCTTTATGTATAGAACGGATACGCGGTTGTTACTGTTACTAGTTTGAGTTGTCGAATAGTTCATAAGAGAAGTATTTAAAGGTTTTGGAAGAAGTTTTTACTGGATTTGTGTTGGAAATAAGCGAAGATAGAAGCAAGTAATTGACTTTAACTGCATCAGACTATAAAACCCGCATGAAATAACAAGGTGAGATAAAAACCTGGAGAAAATTATACCGGTGTGGCCTGGCGCTTTGACACCCAGCGCATGCAATCCAACACGTGGCGATAAGAACCTGGCGTGTAACTTACTGGGACCTGTTGACTAAGCCTTTGGATGACGGAAACCCACGAGGCAAGCAGGTTGATATTAACTTGGGAAACTCACGTTTCTAGTGAGAGAGACTCTCGGTTTTAAGAGAGAGAAAATTTTTCTTATTTTTGGATAAAAGTGGATTTGAAATCCAACCAAATATATATTTCTAACCCCTCAGCACTAGTGATCAAGTAAAAGAGAAATTATCGACTCTTTTAGTAAAAAAAGTGGATAGGACTCAGGCATTTTTTCAATAGAGGTGCAAGGCTTACAGAAGTACCGGAACAATCCACATCAGTTCCTCCCTTGTAGATCAACTCGGCTTAATTTTCTCCTCTTTAACCACGCTTCCAACAATCTTGTAGCAGAGGCATTATTCATGACTCAACAATGGATAATTTGTATGTAAAATCAGGGTGAAGAAACACAATAGTCATACATCTGGGAAAAGTTCAAACTGCTACAAGATAACCTGATTGAATTATTCAATCTTATGCTACGAATCAGAGTTGTTCAGAATTTAATACAATTAGATCAGGGTATAATTTGACTCAATAAGCCTAGAATCTGCAGAAAAAAGTCCCTGCAAAAACAGAGGGGGAAGCGACTAATCTGAACAGGATATGGTTTATGGGTTACTTCAGTTTTTGGTAGCTGTAGGTCTCAAGCAGCCACAAAAACGGGGCTTCTTAGGCTTTTTACTCTTTCGTACACGACTGTAAAAAAACTCCCTCAGCAAAACAGATGCACTGCTTGTAGAATTATCCTCTTTGCCTTTGCTCTTCTTGTCATCCTTCAGCCTCAGCAAAACATACTGCATTCTTTGCATCTCGACCTCCAATCTCCCAATCTGTTCTGCCTCTTTCCGTACTTGCTCTGTCACTTTCTTTTTCCATGTACTCTCAACTTCATCAGACACTCTCTCGACCCTCAGTTCTGAAGTTATGGAGCTTTCCTCAATGCCCCTGATCAATTCAGCATTCATACCTATTAATTGGACTATGGAATTCTCCATGTCCTGTAACTGTCCTCGGAAAGTATCATATTCGGCCTTTTCACCTTTTTTCCTCTTCTTTGGCTCCACTTTTGTCCTCAGTTCTTGGACCGAAACCTGTAAACTTATTAACTTTTCTGCATCAGAAGCAAGTTTCTCCAATACGTTTTTCTTGGTCCCTTTTCTAGTTGAATGAGTACTTCTTGTTGACAATTCTAGTCTATCAACTCCTAACTCTTTCTCATATTGGGATTCTGGAGTTGGATTCAAACCACTTTGGTCTGCAATTTCATTGTCTACGATACCAGTTCCTTGTTCTAGCACCTCACTTATCAATTGATCCTGGCAGCAGTCCTGCTCTGCTGCTTCCCATAGTTCAAGCATTTGATCATCTGAAGCAGCACTGCCTCTCTGACTCGTGCCGTGGAATGAACGCCCTGAAGCTTGGTCAAGGGGTATATCCTTCATTTCTTCCCCATTTTTGACTTCAGCAGATTCAGAAACATGGATCTGGTCACTGTGCATATGCTCCTCTTGGTGGTGAGTGTCCATTCTTGATTTCAGCTCTTCTATCTCTTTCAATGCAGCATCAATTCTGAGTTCTGTGTGTGATTGTTTCTGCACTGCCGCCAGTTCCTTCTCTTTGTGCAAGATGTCTTCTATCACCTTAATTCTGTCCTGAAGCTTCTGCAGCTCAGAGAAGCCTGTTGAGGACGTCAAACTTTCCACTGTTTGATCAAATATCTCCTACATACATACAAGTATTCAAATTGAATATCCTGTTACCAATTCGTACATGCAAACTTTAAAGTACAACAATGAATGATTATAACTTATCACTCGCTTAGTCCTAGATGAGAGGAAGTAAATAATTTTTGCACATCCCATATAGATAGGCCAACCACTTCAAAGTATATTATAGCTCATATACATATATATACTTTCTCTGTTTCTTAATAGATGCATCATTTTGACTAGGGTCATTGGACACACTTGCCTATGCACAACTTTGACAATTAATATTCAATTATATAATATAAACAATTAAAAATATCTTGATAATGTACATAGACTTTAACCCAACAACAATGAATATTTATCTTTATAAATTACTCCCTCCGTCCCATAATATAGTATTTGTTTCTTTTTTATACGGTCTCCAAGATGTAACTTTGGCCTTTAATATCTTCAATTCCGTATTAGTAAAAAATATAAAAAGTTGATAGTATGAAACTAGACATTGAGACAAATCTAACAAGATCCCACATGAATATGTTATTTAATATATACAAATGAGAATATTCGGTCAAAGATTTTAAAGTTTGACCCACCAAAAATGAAGTAGGCACTATATTATGGGACGGAGGGAGTAGTAATTAAATATGGTCAAAGTTGATATTTGAATAATGTATAAAGTCGATATAATGCATCTATTAGAAAGCGGAAAACTATAATATATATGCTGTTTCTAGACATTACCATCTTATTCACCGGTTATTCCTTCTGTTTTACAAGACAAATTAAATCGAAACAATTTAAAATTGGCTTAATAATGAGCCGAAAACAAATTTAGCCTCTTTCAGGGAGGGAAGACGTATTTTGCAGGCATGCTATTGTCCTGTACAGTCGATGTTCAGTGATTATACAGATACTACATATCAGTAGTCCTATTGCCATAAACTCATTTATCATCATCACTCCAGCAAGTGAACATGCATCACATTCCAGGACAACTGATTTAAACAATGTAAAAGAGTTAATTTTGTTTTGTGATCCTCAACAAATTTGAATGCCCAATTAGTTATAGGAAGTGTCTAAAGGGAAAACTTCCTTATGCTATGTACCAGTGCCAACTATAAGCTACCATAGAATTGATCGGGAATATATTGGGAAAGAAAATTGATTAAAGAGATGTTAGCATCATTTGAATTCCATAAAAAATATTTCGTAGAGACAAAAGAAAAGAA
Organism: Beta vulgaris subsp. vulgaris; assembly: GCF_026745355.1. Classification (NCBI taxonomy): domain Eukaryota; kingdom Viridiplantae; phylum Streptophyta; class Magnoliopsida; order Caryophyllales; family Amaranthaceae; genus Beta; species Beta vulgaris. Next base: position 31,704,677 of record NC_079204.1, read on the forward strand.
GCAATGAAAGGAAAAGGGAACAAAATCTTCACCTGTTTATATGTAGGGGCAGAAGTATGTAACTTTGACTGCAAGATTGGATTTTTCTCAAGAAATGAAATATTATTCTTGAGAGAGGCTATAAGTGGTAGGCATGTTGTCAGCTGGGATCTAAGAGTCTCAGTTTCACTTTCCAGGGAAATAACTCTTCGTTTCATGCTCTCAATCTCCACACTTCGTCTATTGCTTACATCTTCAAGGCTCTCACATAAGCTGTTAAGATCATGAACCTTGTTCTCGAACAGAACTTCACGTATAGAAGAAATTTGGAGATCAAAGTAAAAAGAAGCTGCCTCAGCTTCCCAGAGTTCAAATTCACTGCTTCTTTCATGAAGCTCTGAAGCCAAGATCACTTCTCTAATTTTGTGTTCTTCTATTTCTTCATGTAATTTGCCTACTTGAGACTCTAAGTTTCCATTAGCATCTCGAAGACATACAATTTCACTCTCCTGATATTTGTTACTTTCAGATAAATTGACCATGTGTTGCTCTAGGACTGCTCTTGTAACTTCTAAATTTTCATAATCCTTTTCAAGACACTGAACTGTACAACATAATTCCGCATTTACTTCCTCCGTAGCTTTAAGTTTTAGCTCCGCATCTGACAATTCTCTATCTTTCTGGTTCAGCAACTCCTTTTTATAAGAAATTTCACGTCTCAACTGATTATTATGAGCACTGAGTTCGCGTTGCATATCTTCCAACTCATCCATTGATGTTTTCAGACTCAGATTCTCCATTTCCTTCTGTAGCAGCTTCTCCTCCAACTTACTGTATTGATTTTGAAGATCCTTGTAAGCGATTCCAAGGGTGTTTATCTCTTCAAAATTTACGCCCAATTTCGAAGCTGTCTCAGTAGCAAAGCTCTTCAAGATCAAAGATTGATAACTGAAAGCTAGAGCCTCAGCAAGAACTTGACAAGTATCCTCTTCTAAAATGTTCTTCTCCTTCTTCATGTGCAACAGCTCCTCCTGCAGGGACTTGTTTTGTTCAAAAGTGTTCAGATTATCCTTTTGAAGCATAATATATGCACTTTGTAGCTGTGTTTGCTTCGTATAAAGGTCCTCCACTTTAGCATTCAAGGCTTCTTCCGTTTTTTCGCTCATGTTTACTTGCATGCTAAGCTGCCTGCTCCACTCAAGAAGTTGATGTTTCTCATCTTCAGCCATCACAAGTTTTTGAGTCAATGTTAGAGATTCCTCCTCGAGGGCAATCTTTCTGGATGAAAGCTCTGCACATTCAGTATCAAGCTGCCCAAGTATTGTTGTCAGAATGGATTTTTCGACCAAAATCTTCTGATTTTCTTCTTTGCTTTCTGACAGAGAGTGTTTAATTTTTCTAATATTTGCAAGTATGTATGGAACAAAATTATGCTCCGCTTCAGCTTCAGTGCCGTGTTCAATTTCGAGGGCTTTCAGGACTTGATGAATTCCTTTCCTCAACATCTCAATTTTGTCCACCAAAAACTCAGCTTCCACTTCTTGAATCAAGTTCTCACCCTCTAATTCTGTAATCAGCTTCTCAGAATATTCAGCCGCTTCAATGTGTCTCTGGCACTCCATCAGAAGAGAATAGTTTTTGTCTTCCATATCTTGGATAAATTTCTGCAAGATGAAAATTTCAACCTGTGCATTTACAGCTTTCTCTAGCTGCTCCTCAAATTCCTTCTTCCTGTACCTGTTTTCTTCCTTCAGATCATGGATGTGGCCCTCCAATCCTGATAATCTTGCTTCACTTGTTGACACAAGACATGCACGTTCTTCCTTTTCAACATTAAGTGAAACCCTTAACTCATCTACTTGACTAACTGTTGATTGCTTCTCTTTCTCAAGACCCAAATACTTATCTTCTAAGTTTGTGAATCTCATTTCTAGCTTCTCCAGTCTCTGCTCCACAATCTCCAACCGAGAAACCAGGCTACTTCTCTCTGCCAGAAGATTAGACCTTTCACTCTTGAGTAGATCGCAAACCTCTTCCAGGCCCTTTGATTTAGCACGTAAACCTTCCAGTTCACCATTGACACCATAGAGGGAATCTTGCTGCAGTGTGTTCTTCTCAATGAGACCCTGCATAGTTTCAGTGATTGTTTGCAACTGGGAAAGAATGACAGCTTTCTCTGCAACAAGGGCAGACTTCTCTTCTTTCAGATCATGGCAAGATACCTGCAGTGTCTGGCTCTTCTCCTTCGATGATTGCAGCTCAGCATTCACCTCCCACAATGAGGTTTCTAGATTTGCATTTTTCCTAAGAAGCTCTTCCATGTCTTTCAATTTTTTGACAAGAACTTCTTTATCAACTCTATCCTTCATAGATATCTCCATAAGCCTCAAATTTTCATCTTGCAAGCCCTTAACCGACAATGCAAAGCATTCTGGATCCAAACCTACAGACTCCATTTGTTGCATGAGAGCCTGGTATCTGTTGTATAAGCCCTCTATTTCCTCCTTCAAAATCTGAATCTGAAGCTGGAGAGAATCGCTTTGCTCTGCTTGAAGTTTAACCTCAACTTCGAGTTTCTCTTTGATCTCCTTTAGTCTCAGCATCTCATCATGGAGATTCTTTTGTGAGATAGAAGAGGAAGAATTCACATCATGCAGAGTTTGGTTTTCATCCTTAAGCTGGCGAATTTCTACTTCCAGATTCTGTTTGCATATCTCTAGGTCTTTCATCATTTGGAGCCCATTTTTGAGTTCCAATGTGAGAGCTTTCTGCTTCTCTTGCGATTGAGAGTGGAGATCCTGAAGAGTACGGAGAGTAGCTTCTGCTTGAACGAATTGAGAGTGTTCATCTTGTAAGCTGGCAGTCAACTTTTCCAGCTTGGCTTCCTTTCGCGAAAGTTCCTGGTCTGCTGCAGCTATCTTCTGCACTAACTTTTGGGCTTCCAACTGTAGAGATTCATTCAGTTTGTCCAGCAGATCACACTTTTCCTCAGCACCCTTCAGTTTTGCAGTGCCTAACAAGATCTGGGAGTTAAGTCGTATATTATCTGTCTGAGCTTCACTCAACTCGAGCTGCAGTTTAGAGATTGTTTCCAAGCTCTGCTTGTAACGGAGAGCCACAGCATCTCTCTCCTCATTTACTCTGCCGATTTCTTCCTTCAAAAGTTTTATATCACTCTGTGCCTTTTCAGACTGCTCACCGAGCTGTTTCAAGCCCTCCAGAGCGTCTGCAAGTGTTCTCTCTAAAGTCGCTATCTTTTCTAGAGACTCTTTATACTGAAGCTCAGCAGCTTCTTTATCATGTTGTAATCTAGCAACTTCTTCCTTGAAATAAAGGGATTCATGTTTTGCATTAGCAACCTGATCGCTCAATCCTTTTGAATTGTCCAGAGCTTGAGAGAGTGAACTTTCAGCAACAGCTAACTTTTCCAAAGTTTGTCTGTATTGCAGAAGACTATCATCTCTTTCACCTTCCATATTTTTGAGGGCTTCATTCAATGCTTGAATTTCAATCTTTGCTTCACACACTTGCCCATCGATATATCTGGAATCTTTTTGGGCATGATTAAGGTCTTTTTCCAGATTAGATAGCTTATCCAAAGTCTGCTGGAAATGAAGGAAAATGGCATCTTTTTCAGCTTCAAGCTCAGCAAGGGACCGCTTTAAGGTTTCCAGTTCCCTTTCAGCCTTACTAGCTCGCTCAGATTCATTAAGAACCTGAGCCTTTAATTTCTGATTCTCCTTTGATAGCTGAGACAATAAACCTCCCGAATTTTTCTCGCTCATTCCACCATTACCTTCGAACCTGCCATCTACAGAACTTGACTCTTCAGGCCCAACTTCAGCTAAGCGAAACATATCATGAAGCTGTTTCAGACCCTTCCTGCTAATTCCACTGCCTTGTGAACTGGAAGAAGAGTGGCCCTGAGAATGATCAGGATCGAAAAATGAACGAACTTGATGCGGTGTTTCAGGTGTATCAGGCTCAGAACCAGAGGCTGCATCATCAGTAAGTGCAAAAGGTACTTGGTCAGGAAATGCTTGTGCCATTGTTCGATGAGCATAGCGGAGCTCTCCAGTGGCATGATTATATCTTTCAGCCAATGCACGGTAAGCTCTGTAGAATTCTTCGACCAATTTCATAAGCTCAGGTCGTTTTTTATAGTACATCTCAGCCCTTCTAGCAAATGAATCAGCATCCTCTTCAATGAGCTTAATCATTGCTTTTACTTTAGCATCCATGTCTGTCCAAACAAAAACGAACATGAGCACAATGAAGAACGGATAATAGCATAAAATACCAAAATCAACTAAGAAACGAGATTTCATACAAAAAAGGCTATATTGACCCAAGAGTTAACTAAGAATCACGCATAGCTACGAGTAAAATTTGTAAGGTTTTGATTCCTTCACTAACAGCATGCAAACTAACACACAAAGGACTGGTGAAACAGAATACAAACAATTACCAGGTACTTCCACATTCCACTTCTTCATAACCAGGGGATTACTTAGAAATAAAAAGTACCTAAGCTCCGTTTGTAGCAGGTAACAAATAGTGGTCATAATAATATGTAATATGTAACATCATCACAAAACATGTGATTTCTTCATAGATTTTGATTACCACTTAATACTGCTCCCTCCGTCCCTCAATAGCTTCATATTTCTCCTTTTTCACATTTGCCGATGCACGTTTTGTATCATTAATATTTTTAATTACATACTAGTAAAGAACATAGAAGTTTTATTTTCATAATGCACTCAATTATACAAATCAAACAAGATCCCACTAGACTATGTTTATTCTTATATATTGGGAAAAAAATTAGATTTTTTTTACTTATGAATAGTGTCCGAGTTAGAGATGGGAAGTATACAGGGGGTGGAGGGAGTATACATTTATCAAATGGTATTATCCTAATGAATGGTAATGAAGATTTGTGCAGTAAAATAGGTACTTGAGGATGGCAAGCATAAATACACACTTGCATGAGACTTCCTTTACAAATTTAACCAAAAACTTCATTACAGTTACCACCTACAATACGGACTCTTAAGATTTGACATTTGAACTTTGTATTCTGAATCCTACAGACTTCAAACTAAGAGAAATCTCCATAGTTCAAAATCAAACACACACAAAAACAGACAGTATTTAAACTAGTTGTATAAATATGTTAAAAATAAGTACTTTGCCCTATTTTGCTAATTGTAACTTGTACCCAAAGGAAATGATACGCATATTCAAGTAGTTGTATAAACGTATGTTGAAAATATTAAACAAAGTAATGTGAGGAGAAACCTTTCCTAAAAAGAAAATGGTGCAATTATTCAAAACCTCCCGAAAAGGAATATGGTACAAATATTTAAAAAGGAGGTAGTAATAACCACAAATTCAACAGTACGAGTTTTCAATTTCGACAAATCAAGGCTTATGGTTCATTTAGTGATAGGAAAACATAATAAGGAGACACAATGAGAATGTCAAGTTGTAGAAAGCTAATCCATGATAACATGAATATTAAACTAGGATATCTGACTCAAATTTCACACTTCAAGCTATAGAAGTGTAGTAATCATTAATCAACCAGAAGAGAAAAAAATAAGCAGACATAACAACCTGACAAAAATCAGTTCAGAGCATAGTTTTGAAGTAAATACATACCTTTGAGATTTTCCTGAAGCCATTTAGAATTCTTGGGGCTAACATGGCTATCCCACCACCAAGAATACAACCGCCTCGACTCCGAGTGTAATAAGGTTGCCATGGCTGCTGCAACAAGCAGCCAAGCAGCGGGTTTCGACCTCGCTAGAGACTGGTCTCCACACCAGTAATGAAGATTTTCCCAGGCCAGAATAGAGGGGATTGATTAGTCCTTACACTACCAAAGAAATCAATATCGTTTCAAAAGTTTCATACATTACTTGCCAACCTGCGATGTGAAAGGAAACCAATACACAATAATTAAGGTCTATGAGAACGGCTTAATATTGTCATAAAAACAACTTGATATAACATTTATATGAATCATCAATAACCCATATGATTAATTGTTTCTTTATATGCTTCAAAATATGAACTTAAGATCTTAAAAAATCAACAGACAAATAACACCAAAGTAACAAAATACTAAAAGTTACAAGATTACATGACTTTCAAGATACAACGACGAAGACGGCCACAACAACAACAACAACAACAACAATAACAACAACAACAACAAAGCGTTAAGTCACTGGGGTCTGCTAACATGAACCCTCTTAAGGATTCAACACAGAAGTAGCAAAAATAAGGTAGAGTTCAAATGAAGGGAAAAATAAGCTTGAAAATGAAAGACTTACAAATACATTGGGCAGAGTTACCAAGCAAAAGATTAGCAGCTGCGTTAGCTCGAAACCCAGCTACATTTTTCACCAATTTTATCCCATTTTTCTCTCCTTTCTCTCTCTATTAGTCTGGTTTATTGGTATTGTTTCTCTCTCTAATGAGAGTCAATTGAAGAAGTTTTGAGTCCAATGATGCACTGGTAAGTGTCAGAAATGGAGGCGATGGTTATGTATACTTAAAAAGTAATATATATTGTCGGTATTTTAAATTTTTTTTACTTTTGGAAGATAGGAGACATTATTGCACATGCGAGTAAGTCAGACATCAGTGAATATAACGTATACCAAAACTTCTATATATACTGTTTAGAAATTTGAAAACAATGAAAAAGAAAAAGGAACAAATTGGGTGAGTTTTAGGATGTGTTCTTTTCATCTTATTGGACATGAACTTGTTTGAACTTATTTGAAGTGAATTTATTGAACCTGAATTGAACTTATTAGACTTGATTGGACCTGATTCAACTTATTGAACATGATTAAATCTTATTGGAACTTATTGGACCTGATTGAAACTTATTGACCTGATTGGAACGAGTTCACTCATGGTACACCCAGGGGTATTTTTGTAATAAATTAGAATTTCAGGTGCTCATTTGACACCAAATTTACTCATTTGGGCATTTTGTTCATTTACTCATTTGCTCATTTTGTTCATTTTGTAATAAAAGTGTTTGCTCATTTTCTTAAATGAATAGAAATGTTTGCTCATTTGTTCATTTTGCTCATTTGCTCATTCGCTCATTTTGTTCATTTGGAGAAAATAGTCTTGGGTGTACCATGATCATGGTACACCCAGGTATACTATAAATATTCTCGATTGGAACTTATTAGACCTTATTGGAACTGATTGAAACTTATTACACCTTATTGGACCTGATTGAAACTTATTAGACCTTATTGGACCTAATTGGAACTTATTTAACCTTATTAGACAAAATTATTGATGAGTTATAACATAAATATTACCCCTAACCTACTACCTCTCAAAATTTATCATGAAATAATAATTATTAAAATTTATTCTTTAAAAAAATATTTATTATTAACTATCTCTTACGATAAACAATTTAACAAAAAAAATATACTACTTATATACTTGCCTATCTAAACTTTCACCATGAATATATCTAATAGTATTGTTAATAGTAATCTGAATAATAAAATACTCCCTCTGTTTTTTTTATCTTTCTCACTTTCCATTTACACATCTTCCAATGCACATTTTTGAACTTAAATATCTTTCATCATATATTAGTAAAAATTATAACGATTGAATATTAATAATGTACTAATTGAGACGAATCAAACAAGATCCCACATGACTATATTTTTTCTTATAAATTGAAAAAAATTGAGAAGATTCTCTCTAAGTATGAATAGTGTCAAGATTCTAAGTGAGAACGATAAAAAAAAAACAGAGGGAGTAATAGACAATAATACAAGTATAATATTATACATTGTGCTACTTTAATTCAAAAAAATTAATAACAACATAATCAGCTAATAGTAATATGAATAATAAAATAATAGACAATAATACAAATATTTAATAAAATGATAGACAATATTACAATATAATATGATATAATCATTGTTGTACTTTAATTAAAATTCTAATAATAACATAATCAACTAATAGTGATATGAATAATAAAATAATGGACAATAATACAAATATTTATTGATCATTGACTATTTGGACCTTATTGAAACTTTTTGGAACTGATTAGACATAATTGGAACTTATTGGACCTTATTAGACCTGATTGAAACTTATTGCACTTGATTGGAACTTATTGCACCTAATTGGAACGTATTGGACCTTATTAGACCTGATTGAAACTTATTGCCCTGATTGGACCTGATTGAAACTTATCTGAACAGATTGGATCCCCACTCATTTTTGCAGCCTCTCACCCCTCCCCCACCCCCTTCGATTTCCCATCGCCTCTCTTTGGTCGGTGTTACTATCCTCGACGATGATGCGCCCTTGTTTCGCTGAAGCAAGTAGGTGTTGTTGTGTTTTCCCTCACATGTCTGTCTCTGTCTGCTCTAGTGCGACGTCAGAGCAACTCTCTTCTTTCTCCTGTATCACTGCGTGTCGGTGCTGTTGCTGGGTGGTGGTGGTGTCTCCACCTTGAATCAATTATTCCTTCAAATTTTGAAATTAAAATATCTTTAAAACTACAAAGTAAAATAAAAAACGAAAATTACGACAATCTTAATTTCTTAAGATCTATAAATAGACATCCATTTTTTTTATATATTTGACACACTTTTCAAATTATTTATTCTAGCTTAAAATTTTATATTCTTGAGTTTTAATTTTTGGGTGATGTTTTGTTTTCTAGTCCTCTTCGAGTGGGGTGCATTTGTCAATATAGATGAGAGAGAAAGTTAATTAAAGAGATATAATATGTTTTCTTAGATCATGAATGATCATAATGCTCTTATATTGTAAATATTACTATTATTGGGACTTGTTTGACGGGTCAAGCATACCGGTTTTAGGTGTGGTAAATACAAGTCACGCCATATACCAGTCGAGTGTATATTTGGGTTCGGTTGAATAGGAATCAAGTTATACAGATTGTGGGTCGGGTTAGAGTGAAAACACAGGCTAATATCGCCTTATTATCAAAAGAAAAAAAATCAGATTTTTAAACAAAATGAATATTTATCGTTTATATATCAGTTTCATCTTTAATACTTCCCCAGTTTTGTTTTCTTGCAACGTTTTGACTTTTACACTATTCAAAAATTCTAGTTTGTTTATCTTTAGTGATTTACAGTTAAGGATAAACATATTCATGTAGGATCTTGTTAGATTTTCCTCAATGTATATTTTTCGAATATCTAATTTTTATAATTAAAAATGTTAGTGGTTAATGTTTTGAATAGACAAACGTGAAAGTCAAATTGCTGCAAGTAAAAAGAAATGAAGGAAGTACGATACAAAGCTCATATTGATAATAAAATTTATATTATTTAAACCAACAAAATTGGTAAAATTTACATCAACAATGAGAATACAAATAATATGTTATTACAAAAAATCAAACATATCAAAGTTGATGTAAAAGTAAACATTTATTTCATGTATAAATATATAATATGTTTTGATTATTAATAAGCTATCGGTCCTAGAATAACTTGAACATTTTTTTATTTGAGTCTCCTAGATTAGTTTGAATACTTCCTTTTTTTCATGGTCACAATTATTATATTAGTTTTCTTATAAAAAATACCAATTTTCTCTCTCTTTTAATAAAAATCATATTCCACCAACCTGTATTACATCTACTATTTGATAAAATACCACTTGAATGACTACAATAGGACTTATCACCTTGGGGCTTGTTTTCTTCTTCATAAAACCACTAAACTGAATTAAACTGAACTAAACTGATTGCAACTGGACTAGATTGATTGCAATTGAACTAAATTGATTGCAACTGAACTAAATTAAATTATAACTACAAGTAATGATAACAAATAAATTAGGAACTAAACTGATTGGAATTGAACTGAACTGAAGTGATTATTGTAACTGAATTGAACTGCACTGCGCTGAACTAAACTGAAAATAAGTTTGGGAGAACAGGCCCTACACTACATGTCCCAACAATTGCCCAAATCCTTTTGGGACGGACGGATTATATTATACTACATTTGTTTCTAAATAATAATTATTACACTTTCACTGTCATACGTGGTGATTGCAACTGAACTAAACTGATTCCAAGGGGGTGGGGGGAGAGAGGGTGTTGCAGGATTCGAAAGGGTAGGGGAGGGGGGCTGTGGGATTCAGAGGGGTGGGGAGGGGGCTGGGGCTAGGGTGGTGGGAGGGGGTTTGTGTGGGTGGCAGGTGGTGGTTGGGGGGGGGGTTGGTGGTCGCAACGGTGGTGCACGGGTGATCCATGTGGTGGTGGCGGCTCACTGGTGGTCCCCACTCCCTTTAATCCTCACCCTTATGTTTGCTTAATATTCAATTAAAATTTTGCCTATGAAACTGTGTTTTTCAAAAGTATAACATGGAAAAAAAGGAAAAAAGTACAATTTTTGGATCCATCACGTCGGGTCAAGTTCAATCCTAATACTAACTAAAACTCTTGTATCCAAATCTAATAATAAAAGTGAGTCAAATCAAATCAGGCTCTCAAATTTAGGTTATTTTTGGATGGATCTATTATTACTCATTATCTTAACAACTTCTATCTCATATATAAGAGTCACATAAATCACCCCACTTCCTCCAAATCTCTCCTTTTGTTGGTTTATATATCTACGATAATAGAGAAGATTCTCTATGTATGAATGGAATACAGTTATAGAACGTACTTCCTCCGTTCTTAAATTAGGTGCGCTACTAATTTTTTGCACTGTTAATTAAATGTGATAGTTAATACTATCTCTGTTTCATATTATTTGCAATGATTTGACATAAAAATATGATTAAAAAATATCTAATCGTTGTAAATAATATGAAACGGAGATAATATAATGCAACTACTTTAATCTTGAGCAAATATTATCCATATTTTAGTGTTAGGAAATTCACATTGCTTCCTGTCAAAAAAAAAAAAAAACACATTGCACAAATTTAGATCTGCTAGAATATTACTTTTCTTTTGGTATAGATACTAAAATATTACTATCCTATAAGAAAAAATGCACAAATGGTTTGGGTTGAAAAACTTTCACGAGCTATGAAAACAACGGGAGATGTATGTTGTTGTCTCTTTTGTCCTTTCCATAAAGTGACGTACCTCCCTTGATGTGATAGCTGACAGAAACATTTGATCTACAACATCAAATCTCAATTAAATTGATTGATCTAAACTTATGCTTATCCGGTGCTGATGCTCTCGAAGATGTTTTCCTTTGGGTTTGACAAATGCAACTGCTGATAATATACTTCCTCCCTAAAGAAATAGATATTACATTTTTCATAACACATTTTTTTACACAATTTTTTTATAAGAGAAGAGAAATAGAGAGAAAGATGGAGACCCATGTGAATATGTGGTATAAGAAAAATAGAGAAAAATTGCTACCCAAAAAGTAAGTATAACATCTATTTTGTTACAACCATATTTAAAAAGTGTATGTGACAGTGAAAGTATATACTCAATCTATTTCTTTTAATTTACTCACTCCACTTTGCAGGAGAATCGAGGAGAAAGGAATTATGGGAATGAAACTGAAAAGGTGGAGTAAATAATTAAAAAGTGGGTTAAAATATTAAAAAGTGGGTTAAAATATTAAAAAGTGCATGACATGGGTGGAAAAAGATAATGAAGTAAATGAGATATGTTACAAAAAATAGAAAAGTAACAGTGTGTAAATTAGAAAGAAACATATAAAAAATGAACGTGTGTAGATTTTTTATAAAAAGGAAGAGAGCACCTCCCAATACTAAAATATGGATCTATAATCTATATAAAAAGAAATATTAGTAATATCTATAAAAAAAGAAATATTAATAATATCTATATAGAAAGAAAAGTAATATTTTTTTTGAAAAAATTGTCAGGTGTAATCCCAACTATGGATGTCTCGCCATTTTCAGTCGTAGCTAAAGATTATTTCTGAGCAGTCCCAACTATGTATCATTTTTGTCAAAATTGGTCCCAACAGGTTAATGACCTCTTAGAACAGGTAAAACAAATTTTATTTTATTTTTTCTCCAAAATTTCATTTTTTCTCTCCTCTAGTAGGCATCCACCTCTCTCATCCCCCACACTCAAAACTCCCACCCCACCACCACCTTAACTCCCACCCAAACCTGCCGCCCCTACGACACCCCCTCCTCAACCCCGACTCTTGGAGGAAAATAGAGGAAACAAACAAGGAGGGCACGCGACAGGAGGTGAGGGTGGCACTGGCAGACGACCGCAACGTCTGGGAGGCAAGGTGGCATATCGAGGACACAGGACGGTGCGTGGTCTGTGTGGCAGCGCAACCGGGTCGAGGTGAGAGAAGATATGCGAGGAAGATAAAGAGTAGCGAGAGAGAGTGTGTGTGTGCGTGTGAGAGTGGGGTTGTGGCTAGGATGCGAGATGATGGCGCGCAGTGATGCGGCGGTGGTCTTGGATTTACGGCGGCAGGTGAAGGGCGGTGCTTGTGGTGGTTCGAGGGGTGTGGGCATGGTTTGCACGGTGGTGTTAGTGTTCTGGTATCGAAATAAAGCAGAGGAGAGAGTGGGTAATGGAACTTTGGGGCTTCTTTTGCCAATGTTTTCCGACAAGATTTTTAGAGAGGAAAAGGCTAAAAATGGAGAGTTGCGAGTGAGTGGTGAGTTGCGAGATTTCCTTCATTTATGCAAGGTGGCACGGAGGAATGCGAGAGGAAGGAGGGAGAAGGGGTGGCAGGACGAAGGAGGGAGCCTGCTGGGAGAAGGTAGTAATGAGGGAGAAAAGGGAGGAAGAAGGAAGTAAACCAGGTAAAAAAAAAAAGTAAAAACAAAAATTTACCGGTAAAATGGATCACTAGTCAATTGGGACCATTTTTGTAGAGCATACCCCAAAGTTGGGGCTACTCAGAAATAATCTTTCGTTGGGACTGAAAATGACGAAACGCCCATAGTTGGGACTGTTCTTGCCAATTTTTCCTATTTTTCGGTAATATATACTAATATTTGCAAAAATTATATAGATATTATTAGTATTTATATGGATATTAATAATATAATGCTAATATTTGCAAAAATTATATAGATATATTAAGGGTAGTTAGGAAGTCCAAAAAGTAAAAATAGTTCATAGAAATAGTCTTGATTGTTTGAGATCAAAAAAAGTTTTAAAAGGAAATTATGTATATTTTTGATTACTTTATATAATGTAATGTGCATCAGGAATTGACACAAACATTAATTTCACCACACTCCATTTCTGTTAACTCCGAAGATAAGACTCTTAATTTATTCTGCGAAGTCCTTAAATTACAATTGTGTTACTTTCGAAGATAAGACTTTTAATTTACTCTGACAAATCCTTAAATTATGACTATGTAGATTTGGCTTGCGTGGAGGGGGAAAGCTTAGTTGGAACTAGTAGGGGGATTAACCTTAATAATATTTCTAAAAATATTGGATACAATATATATTTTCTCCGTCTTAGAAAACATTTTTTTTTATATTCGTCTCAAATTAGTTTGAACATTTTCATTTTTAACATGTTCTCACTATTAATATATTATTTCTTTTATACTCCTTTTACCCACACTATATACCTTTATAAATAAAAAGTTCCCAAAACTTTATCTCTCTTTCAATAAAAAATACCAGATCAACTCCTATCACATGTACTTCATAAATAAAATCCCTAAATTAGTGAAACTCATAACTTTCCTAAATAACTGACAACATTTTCTATTTCCAACCTTTCAAATTATTATTTCTTTTAAGTATCAGTTTGGAATTTCATTTTTCTCTTTTTATCTCTTTCTCATCTCCTATTTCTCTCTCATTTTTTGTGATCTCCATTTGTGGTTTTCCATTTTCCTCTCAAGTCATATGTCGTCAATTTTGCTTTCTCATTTGTGTATTGATCATTAATTCATAATGTTCATTGGTTATTAATTATGATTAAAATATCATCTATTTTCTTGGTTGTTGCAGATTAATGGACAAGACTCATGTAAATCGATTGACTCGAGATGTATTTGGACCGCACTCACTTACTTCACCACAATTAGTATTTTAATTTTGATTATTTTATGTTTATATTAATTTGTTAAGAATTTAAGCTAATGTCATTTTAAGATTTATTTCCAGTCAAGTTTGTATTTTTTAAGTTCTATGTGAATCTAATTTTTGTGAACCCAATGTGTGATATTGGTTGAATTATCTACATTAATAACCGTTTGCTTTTTCAAAGATATTTTCATTTATAACATTCGAAATTTTCAAAGATTATATATATAACAATAATTTTACATTTGGAAGTTATCATATCAAATGCAACAAGAAGAAATTGAACACCATTCATATTGATTATTATATACTTTTATCACAAGTCACGATAAGTTCTATCAACAACAAATAACTCTAATTATTCCAATCAACAATAATTATACCAATCAATACCGACTTTAGATATCAAATATTGCCAATTTTTTTTTTCTAAAATCAACCAAAATAGAGAACTTGCAATATAAATAAAGTGATGACATATAGCAAATTGATTTCATTGTTTTGTCTCATGACATAAAGTAATTGATGTTGTGATGTATATGTTAGTACATGTTCAAAATTTTCAACTCCTGATGTTGATTTGGATTGTTTTTCTTTAGAGATTATTTATGTTCAACTACAATGGTAAGTAAAGTTATTGTAAAGTCTCTATTTAATTCCTATTTTTATTACTAGACTTTTAAATATTATGTATACATTTATTTGATAAGACTCAGGAGACCAAAAATCTAAAACAAAAAAATACCAATAAACTAAGTACTTTATTAATAAAATGTAAAAAAAACCCACACAATAGCACACAAATAACTCAACTTCAAAAATTATTTGTTTTTTAAAATATGTATAAATCCACCATAGAATCGCAATTAAATATCTCCTAGCAGTCACGATCTACATTAACAATCATTTCAGGTCATTAGATGTAGCTACATAATTATTTTAATATTTTATAATCTTTCGCACGCATCGCGTGCATACAAGACTAGCAAAGAAATAAATCAAGTTATATAGGTTGTGGGTTAATAATAACAAGTAAATTATAGGTGGACCAATAAAAGGGAGACAAGAAGACAAATGATCTAATATGTGTAAGAATGAAACTATATGTGATTTATTTTACATTATATTTTATTTTTTACAAAACCATCGACCTAATATTTGTATTCTATTGATTTTATCTACTCCTTTCACTTTTCTATTTTCCTATACACTTACTATAGCTCTAATAATGAAGGAAATTACTGTGTACCATCGCATTTTTCTTTTAGTTACTTTTAAAGAGAAAAAATAGAAGTGAGTCTCATATTGTGTGTTATATTGGAGGATAAAGAGAGAAAATATTTGACAAATAAGGAATACTGTATAATTGGGTAGAAGTTTTGAAACAAATGTAAAAAAAATGATTAAATCTTAGGAAAATGGAGAGTATACTTATGCATCAAAGATACGGTCATATTATAAATCACCTTTAATATAAAATCATATTAATTGTTTTATACTTGTGTGCTCTAATAAGCTAATATATATGTAAAATTTAATTTGAGATATTGTAACATAAGAAATTAAACAAAGTATTTTAGGATGGATGGCGTTTTTGATAACTTATCCGATTTTGACAACTTAACTAGATCAGTTGAGGACACATTTTAATAAAAAAATGAAATGCACTCTATATACTTCATAGTTACAACACTAAGATGAACGAAGTTAAAAAGGTAAATATAACCAAGATGAACACGAAATTAAACATTGATGAAAAAATAAACTACAGAACAATGAAGATTAACATAAAACAAAAATGACATGAATTAATTAAACTAAGAAATGAAAATGAAACATAAATTATGAAACATAAGATACATTAATTACGAAAAATAAATTATGTTTAATATGAAACAAAATTACATAGAAATGAAATCAACCCCAGATATGAATTAGATGAATTATACGAAAATACCTAGATCCAAAATATGAACGGAAAAATACAGAGCATAAATTAACTGATGAAAAAATAAGAAACTAAAAAACGAAAAAAATGAAACTAACCGTAGATCTAAAATAAAATAAAATTACATTAAATTAAGTATAATGAAAATTAACAAACTAAATGAAAAAATGAATAAAATAAATATGAAACTACCCCTAGATCTGGAACGAATTGTTGAGCAAGGAGAGAAGAGAGGCGACAACGACTAGAGGAGCAATGGCGATGTGGGTGGTAGTTGGCCTTTCAGGAGATGCTGATGTGTGTGGGTGGTGGTTGGCATTTCGAGGAAAGAAGTAACGACAAATAGATTTTTCTCATCCTTGAACTTGACGACGACGATGGCAAAGTTATCGTACTCCTCCTTTAACTTGGCGATGACGGTGACGACGTGTTGTGCAAATGGTGGTGATTCATCGTGAGTTTCAATGAGAGATTTTTATGAAGTTAGAATGAATTGGATGGGAGAGAGGATATGAGAGGAGAGTATAAGTGAGAAAGGGAAGATTAGGGTTTAAGTTTCATTGGGGTGAGAGAGTTGGGGAGAGAGAGATAGAGATGTGGGGGGTGACGAAAGATGTGGGGGGTGAGGAAAGATGTGGGGTGGGCTGGTTCTCCCGGGCTTATATAAGGACCTAATTAACTGATCTAGTGGCAAGATGGACCAGATTAGTTAATTGATCCACATTTTGTGAACTAACAAATCTGATTTTGGAAGAACGAGATCATATTACTTATGTCATTTAAAGTTTTTTCCACTAGTGTATATTTTTAGAAATTTAAAAGGAACCTTTAGTAAATTGAAATTAAGTAAAATACACTTTGGTTGCTGTTATCTTTATGCTACAGTTAACTTGGTAATTTTTTTCGTTTTATTTTTACTGAAGATTAAAAATTGGTTTCCTTATTAGTTCGTCAAAACTTTTTTTTTTTTACTTTCTACCCTACCAAAAACTCAAAAAAGAAAAGATATCCACATTTATCTCCAAACCTCATCTTTATACCACCAACTTTTATTCCGTTGGAAACATTAGCAAATTAAAATGTACATGTGGATATATCACTTATATACTTCCTATGTTTCTTTAAATAAGACATGTTTCCTTATTTGAAAATGTGACGCGGATTCTAAGGCACTTATTCTTAATGAGCCAGTCACATTGGTCTTGGAGAGTATGGGGTTCAACCTCATGACTTGTAAGCTTTTGTCGATTGGGTTACTTGGCTTGAAAAGAACTTAACTAGTTATTTAATTTCATGTCTTTAATAATTAGTTTTTTTAGGAAATATGTAAGAATTAGTTAATTATCAGTTAAATTAGTTTAGTTGTTTACTAACTAGTTATTTAATTTCATGACTTTAATAATTAGTTTTTTTAGGGAATATGTAAGAATTAGTTAATTATTACTTAAATTAGTTTAGTTGTTTACTAATAAAGGGGCGTACAAAAGAACCAGATATTAGATTTATTTCGGCTAGTTGGGCTACAAGTAGAAATACTAGTTCGTTAGTTTGAGTACGAGTGGGCAACAAGCAAGGAGTCTATTTCTAGGAAATTGTCGTATTGTTTAAAGAGATTTAAGGAAGATTTGCATATCTTTCCTTAGCTATAATATTTTTCTTCATTTTAGTCTAGATTTAAGGCTTGATTTAAGGAGAAAGTTTCCGATCTTCCTTCTTGTAAAAATCGATGACTTGGATACTTGGAGAACAAGGCTTTCTTGCTTAGACTATAAATAATAATCATGTAACCATGTTACAAGGGTTAGAGTGATTTTATGATAAAAATTGTGTTTATTGTTTGTGAATATTTTCATAAGCTTTATTTGACCATTAATTAATTTTCAGGACTATCTATTGATTAGTGTTAAACAACTTAATTCCAAGAGTGGTTTGCGTGTGTTTAATATTGTCGTTGAGAATCTTTTAACATCGAAATACCCGTTCTTCGTGTTCCTAATTTTGGACATAGATTCAATTACATATAAGTGGACATTTCTCTTTGATTTCTAAGCTATCAATGGCTTGGCAATCATATCAAGTGGTATCAGATTTTCCAGGAGGGTGAGGATAGAAGGGATTCTACTCTTCAAAGATTCGAGGTAATTCATTCTAAAGTTACAATCTTTCTTTTAAAGTTGAGATCTTTATGTGGGCTTTGTTGTGTTTGGGGGTACTCTTTGCTTCTTGTCTCTTTGTTTCTTGTGTGTGTGTTGTGCTTTTGAAATCTTTGTTGTATTATTCATAATGTTGACTTATATGTAGAAGTTGACGATCTTGCGAAGGAACAATTTGTTTTTCAACTTGAATATAATGTTGATGCTAGTAATATGAGTAGACTTGTGACACGAACGAATGATATATCTCATATAATATCTAAGAAGATAGATAAAATAGTGTTGAGTGTATTGGTGTTGTGGAGGATGAACATGATGATCGTTCTATTAAAGCCACAAAACCTAGCTACAATGATGATAGAGGGTCGAAATCGGATGATTACGTTGGGGATTCTAGTCCTGAAGATTTGCTAAAGTGGCCGGATTAGACAACTTGAGAAGATTGTAATTATAGGGGTTCTGATGATCATAAGAGCTTCAATGTTGCTTCTATGAGACTCACAAAGAATGTTGTATATAGGCTCAAGAACTTCAAGGCTAAACATGCTAGAATAGGGAGAAATAAACTTAGTAGTTGGACTAAGCTAAAAAAGAAGCTCAAGGAGAAGCTTTTGCCAAGTGATTTTCGAACAAAGGCAATATTTGGGATTGACTACTTTGAGTCAAGACACGATGAGTGTGCATGAGTACACTAATGGAGTTTGATAAATTGTGCCTTATGTGAGTGTGACTTGGAGGAGAAGGAACCTTTGAAGATTTCTCATTACATTAAGGGTTTAAACCGTCTAGTTACAATGACCATGGATGTTTCGATTTATAATTATTTTTTGATGATGTGACTAGATTGGCTTTAAAGTTTTAATCTCATGAGAAGGAAAATAAGCCAAAGTATTCTTATGGAGGGAATTCTGGTTTGAGTATCACTAAACCTTCTTCATCTTATTCTTCTACTTTGAAGAATTATGATGGTTTCAACAAGTTATGATATTTTTTCTAAGGTGGAAAAGAAGGTTGAGAAGCAAAAGGTCTTTATTTCTAGAGATAAATATAAGGAGAATCTAAAGTATTTCAAGAATCAAAGGAGATGGCACATTGCTAGCAATTGTACATCGAAGAAAGCTCTTACTATGAGGCAATACATGGCCTTAAATGAAGAAAAGGAGTTGTATTAATATATTTTGGAGGAGAGCTATGGAGATAGCGATGAGGAAGATGTTTTCCCCAAGGATGATTCGAAATTAATTGATTTTAGCAAAAATTGTCAGAAACCACCTTTTAAATTCACTTTTTTTGTGGGAAACCCACCTTTTAATTGTTTTTGGTTAATTAGCCACATTTTTTACTTTCTTTTTTGTTGAAAGCCACCTATTGACGGAAAATGGACATTAACTAACAGATTCCGGCGTTGACCATCACATGCCTTGCATGTGATGTCATAACACCCTTATGTTCTCCTTTTTTTCCACGATTTCCCTCCCAAAACCCATTCATTTCCCTCTTTCTCTCCCATCTCTCTCTTTTCCTTCATTTCATCTACTTATGTCTCAATGAATTGCAAAGGGATTCTCCTCCACTTGAAATCAGGTAATCATAATTTCTTTTATTTTGTTCTTTTGTCCAATTTATAATTAGAGTTTAGAATTGACTAGTGTGTTTTAAAATTAGGGTTAAAAACCAATTTTTCTTTGGTTTGGAATTGCGCAGTTGTGAAGTTGAAGAAAAGGAAGTGCAAATGTGGGTTTGAAGTGGCTGTGAGGACTTCATGGACTAATGAAAACCCTGGCAGGAAATTTGTAGCTTGCAAGCTCTACAACCATGACACTGGACACAGTGGATGTCAATTTTTTGAGTGGATAGATGAAGACACTCTGGAATGGCAAAGGGATGTTATTAACACACTTATTGCTGAGAAACATTGTTCGCAACAGATCTTACTTTACTAAGGGGAAGGGTTGCTCTGATTGAGCATGAGAAGAAGAGATTGACTAATGAGATGGAAAGGATGAAGAAGAAGATTGAGAAGAGAAAGGGCTGTGAAAGTGGATGTAAGCATCAAGCTTTGAACACTGATCATGTAGGATTAGGATTAGCCATAGGAGGTCTTGTGATGTTATCTGTAGTTGTTAGTGTAGTTGTTGTCAAAGTTGTTGGGTGATTGTAACTTCTTGCAATGTGTAACCTCTTCAAAGCCTATTGGCTAATTATAATGAAAGAATGAAACTTTGACAGCATATCTCATTGTTTCCAAAAAATAACCAAGGTTATGACAACACTTTTCATAGATAATCAATTGTGCACATTACACACAAATATATGTCGTCAATTGTAAACATTCCAAAATCACAACTTAATTGTCACAAAATTACCAAAATATGAAGTTAATTGGATGCATTCGAAAAGTTTGATAGTGCTAAATATTCATTTCATACCCATTTTTTTTAGCTTGAAGCTATTCTTGAGTCAACTGAGAAGAGAAGATCGCATCTGTAGAGCTTGAAGCTTGTGACATGCTGATGGTTTATCTTGTAACCCTGGGAACAAAGAGCTTGGATGCTCCTGGCTGTGACCCCTTAGAACTGGTGGCACCTTTGTTATTTCTAGCCTTAGAAGCTCCTTGCTTGGTCCCTTTAGAAGTGCTTGCTCCTTTCTTGGACCCCTTTGAAGTGGTTGGAAATGCTGTTGTGGCTGATGCCTTTGAAGCTGCTGCTTTGGCTGATGCCTTTAGAGCTGCTGCTTTGGCTGCCTTTAGGGCTGCTGCTCTGGCTGATGCCTTTAGAGCTGCTACCTTTGGCTGATGCCTCACACCTACTTGTGTTACTGCTTGTTATGTTGGTGCACCAGTAGTATTGGTTGGTTCAGCAGTGGCTCTTGGCCTTCCCCCACTCTTCTTGGTTGGAGGATCCACATCAGCATTGTTACATTTGTTCTTGTAATGCCCACCAACCCCACACCTAGAGCAATAGTTTGCTTTCTTTGCCCTCTTGTGACAAGCTTGCTCTTTCTCTCTTCATCTTCTCCTCGTTCTTTCACTCTTTCCTTCTTACTTGGTCTTCCAGGCAGCTGCCTATAAGGAGGTGGCAGTGGCTCAAGATGTATTGTTTTCTCCCATTGAGTTTGTCCTGGCATGGTTCTAAAGGGTGGGGCATATGTGGCAGCATAAATGCTCACATGGTATGCTTGGTGAACAAAATCCTCATACTCCAACCTCCTCATATTCCAACCTCCTCTTTACTATACACCCAAGGGCATGTGTACAAGGGATCCTCATTAGACTCCACCTATACTATCCACACTCCTTTGTATCTAGATTCACTACAAATGTGTCCCCATCATCACCCACCTCAAACTCATGCAAATCAGCTTACGTGATTCTCAAACCACTAATAAGCTTAAATCCTTTTTCAATCATCTTTGTAACAGATGGCATAATAAGTCCATCAAAGTTTTTCAAACCCTCCCTCTTTGAACAACATCTAGCCATTATATATCTCCTTATCCACTCCAAGTCCATGTTTCAGAGCTTTCTGTTTCAACCACAGCCCAAGCAACAGAAAATATATTGTTATTTCCATCTTTACCAAATGTAGTCAGTAGTATACCTGGATATGGACCCCTTAGGTGTTCCCCATCAACACCTAAAATTGGCCTGCATCCAGCCAAAAAACCCTCCTTGCATGGTTGTAAGTAAATGTAGAGTCTTTGCAACAAAAAGGGGGAGGGGGGATTATCTATGCCCTCTACTTTGACTACTGTAGTGAACCCTAGGTAATACGTCCTAATTGCTTGGGCATGGTCCCAAACCTTCCTGTACTCAGCAGAAGCATCCCAAGAAATCATCTTCAGTGCCCTCACCTTTGCGTAGTAAGCTTCATATTAGCTAATCTCACATTCAACCTCCCTTCTAGCCCTTTTCATAAATGGCTCAATCCTCATTCTCGGATCATCTGTGATATCTTCCAAATACTTCTCAGCTAAGTATTGTGATTTACACTTTGGATTCACATGTTGATGCCCACAAACAGCTCAAACCTTGCACTTTTAATCTGGAAAGTCTCTTCACCTTTCAATTTTCTACAATGGATCTTAAACCTACACTTTCTTCTTCTCTTACATGTGCAGCTACTAATCCTAGCATGAGACCAAGGGCAGCTGCACCTCTTTGCACAGTACACTGAGATCCTCTTATTTTTGTTGTGCAAGTAGTAAAAGTCATACCCCTTCTCTATAGCATGATGAACTAAAGCCTTCCAGAAAATCTTGTTTGATGGGAACTTCAAGCCTACAGAGAACTCAACCTTGTGTTTGAAGTCCACATCAGTATTGAAAATGGGGTAATGAGGTCTCTCATCATCAGATCCAACTAAGCTCAGTTTGTCATCATCAGAATCATTTAGCTCCACATCACTATTCAACCCAAGACCACCATTTTGTTCATCACTGTACCCATCATTCTTTTCTTCATCATTGTCCCCATCATTCTCTTCTCCATTAAGGACCCCTCTGAAGCTTCCTTTCACCCTTTCACTTATTTTAAAATCCACATTCTCTGCAAATATATCATCATCACTCCTGTCTTTATAGTCCTCATCACTAAGTAACACATCAGGCCCATCAAATTTAGTTCCTAATTCTTCATCAATTGCATCTGGATTGACAACCTCTTCCACATGTTGTTCTTGCAGTACCCTCCCCTCAGCTAGGTTCTCAAGTTCCTCAATCATAACCCTTTTCCTTTTGGATGAAAATGTGGGGAGTTTTTCCCTTCTTTTGGGTTCTGATGGACTGGGGTGAGGGTGTTTAGGTTGAGAAGATGGAGTGGGGTGAGTGTGTACTGGTTGAGAAGACGGAGTTGGGTGAGTGTTTAATGGTTGGGAAGAGGGGATGGGGTGAGTGTCTAAGGGTTGGGAATAGGCAGTGGGTTGAGTGTTTAAGGGATGGGAATGAAAAAACACAGATCTTGTAATAAGAATAGGGTCAGTGGAGGTCAAAGTTTGAGAATCTTTCTTTTGTAGGCCCTTATTCCTTTCTTCTCTTCCATCAACTTTGTTTGCTGACTCACCCTTACTTGTAGTCCCTTTATCTCTCCTATCCAAATTTTTACCCCCTACTCCATCAGAAACCCTCCTCCCATGTGTGACATAAAGATGGTACCATCCATCTTTCTCCTTTGACATAAAAAACTCAGGAATCTCTGTATCAGTCTTCAACTCTTTCCTTCCATTATACAAGATACATCCACATTTCCTAAACCAAATTTGTCCCACATTCTCATATCCTAATTCATCCTTAATCCAATACACAAACTCAAAAAAAGCTACTTCATCCACATTTAGTTTCAAAACTAGCCCTGATTTGGCACTGTCCACCATTTTTCCATAGGTTGCCTTCTGGTTTTTTGTCACAAATTCCCCACCATGGTATAACCTAATGTTGATCTTTTCCATAGTTTTATAAATAGGCCACAACACATTTATCCTACCATTGAACCTAATCAAAAACAATAATGAACCCCAAGCAACACTAATAAGCACTTAAATCATTACACAAAACCTCTATGCTAATATGATTACACTACCATGAATTTTTAATCATTTAGAAAATTTAGTAAATTAAAAACAAACTTGAACATGACCAAGCTCAAATTAGCTAACCTCTATACATATATCCCACCAATTGTACTTAAATTATGCAAAAACCCTAATTAAACAAACATGAAAGCAGTAAAGTATGATTTTTTGATCAATTACAAAGTAAACTCACCTGGGTATTTGTTGAATTATGAAATTGGTCCCCCAACTTCTTTCCCTGAACTTTTCCCATTCCTTGTAGCCATGATAGTTCCAAAATAAGGAAATTTTTTTAAAAATTAACTCAAAGTACAAAACTGAAGTAAGATTGAAGTGAATTTAGTAATTCATTGCATACCTGTTTAGGTGTTTAATCCGAATGCCTATAGAGCCATTACTACCAACCTACAGAGTATAGAGTATAGAGTGCTCAGTAGCCAAGTTGCCAATTTACTGCTACTAAGTCACCTAGAAAAAACTGACAGAAATTTAATGTGAAGCAATTCAATTTAAAGAGAGAGAGTGAGATTAATGGAGATTTTCAAGTGCAGAGATGAAATGAAGGAAAAGAGGGGGGGGGGGTGGAAAGAGAGAGAAAGAGGGAGATGAATGGGTTTTGGGAGGGAAATCGTGGAAAAAAAAGGAGAACATAAGGGTGTTATGACATTATGTCCAAGGCACGTGATGGTCAATGCCGAAATCTGTTAGTCAATGTCCATTTTCCGTCAATAAGTGGCTTTCAACAAAAAAGAAAGTAAAAATGGTGGCTAATTAACCAAAAAAATTTAAAAGGTGGTTTCCCACAAAAAAGTGAATTCAAAAGGTGGTTTCTGACAAATTTTCCTTAATCTTATTAGGATGTCGTTGCAAGTGGATTGTCCTTGAAGCAAAAAACAAAGGGAGAACTTATTTCAAAGTCATTGCAAGGTAGGTTAAAACACTTGTAATGTCATTAGTGATAGTGGTTCTTGTACAAAAGTTATTGCGTTTGATTTGGTGTCTAAGCTTGATGTTGTTGTAAGGGATCATCCTCACCCTTATAAACTTAGTTTGCTAGATGATAGTATAATGGTTTGAAAGTGACGAAACAAGCGTCAATTTATTTTTCTATTAGTAATAATAGGGAGAAATAATGGTGCAATGTTCTATCAATGAGTGATTTTCATCTTTTACTTGGGAGGCCATGGCATATGATAGAAAGGTGATTCATAAGGGGGTACTAATGTGTTTTTAGATGATAGTATAATGGTTTGAAAGTGACGAAACAAGCCTTTATTTTTCTATTAGTAGTTATAAGGAGAAATTATGGTGCAATGTTCTATCAATGAGTGATTTTCATCTTTTACTTGGGAAGCCATGTCATATGATAGAAAGGTGATTCATGAGGGGGTACTAATGTGTTTTTTGTGTTAGTCGGTTCATAGAGGGTTCTTTTGCACACATTAGCTCTTATTATCGTGGTCCATAAGAAGTTAGAGAAGACTAGTTTAATTTATTTGGCCAAGAAGTTTGAGAAAGAGGTTGAATTGGAGGGTTTTGTTATGCTTTATTCATGAGACATGCTGTTACAAGTAACCAGACTCCTAAGGACGCGAGACTTACTCCATTTATGGAGAAATTTTCGGATGTATTTCCGGAAGACTTGCCTCAAGGTTATCACCTTTGAGAGGTATTGAACATGCCATTGATTTAAATCTGAGGACTCCTTTGCCTAACAAGCCTGCTTATATATGTGACCCTATGAGTTCGAGGGAATTACAAAGACAAATTGAAGAAATGATTGAGAGAGGATATGTGAGGGAAAGCATGAGTCCATTTGTTGCTCCAGCTTTACTCGTGCCTAAGAAAGATGGGACATGAAGGATGCACATTGATGTCAGGGTCGTGAATAATATAACTATGAAGTATCGTTTTCCTATACATAGATTAGAGGATATGTTGGATAAACTTCATGGGGCTTCGATATTTTTGAAGATAGACCTTAGAAGTGGTTATGATTATATGAGAATCAGAGAAGGGGATGAAAGGAAAATCACTTTTAAGACCACTCAAGGTCTATGTAGATGTCCTTTGACCTATGCAACACACCTAGTTCTTTCATGAGACTCATGAATAAGGTACTTCATCCCTTCTTGAATAAAATGGTTGTTGTGGATTTGGATAATATTTTTATTTATAGTAAGAGTACAAATGATCATATGTGTCATTTAAGGAGTTTATTTGAGAAACTTAGGAAGCAAAAGTTGTACGATAAATTAGAAGAATGTGAATTACTTATTTCTAGTGTTGCTTTTCTTGGTCATATTGTATCTCAAGACAGAGGTCATGTTGATCCAGAAAAGGTAAAGACTATTTCCTCTTGGTTAGCTCCTACTAACGCTCATGAATGTCAGATTTTTCATGGTTTAACTTCATCCTGTAGGGATTTATCAAGAATTTCTCTTCTATCGTGGCTCCTATAAGTGGATTGTTAAAGGAGGGTGAGTTTATGTGGTCTCTTTTGGCACAAAAGCCATTTGAAGAAGTGAGAGAAAAGATATGAAGTGCTCCTATTCTTGCTTTTGTCGGAATTCAATAAGTTCTTTGAAGTTGAGTTGTGAGTATTGTTAGCATAGGTGTGGTCTTACTACAAAAAAAAAGACCTATATTTCCCATGTTAGTGAGAAGCTCAATGGTGCTAAGTTGAACTCCTTCAATTATGATCGAGAATCCATGCTATTGTACGTGCTTTAGATCATTGGTCACATTATGATACATAAACACTCTTGCATAAGCTCTTTGAGGTTGAGTGAGATGTGACTGTGGTGGTGAGCAAGTGTGCTACTTGCCAAAGATCGAGAGAACCTTCAGAAAGGATTCTACACTCCTTTGCCAGTTTGAGATAATCCATGGGATAGTTTGAGCATGAATTTCATTGTTGGCTTACCTAGGACTCAATGAGGCAACAATGCTATTATGGTGGTGGTTGATTGTCCTTCTAAGATGCCTCACTTCACTCCCATGCAAAAAAAATGGATGATGCTCTCCGTGTTCCCGATTTATACCTTAGCGATACTGATTATTTACATCGCATTCCAACAAGCATTGTGTCAGATAGGAACTCTAAGTTCCTAAGTCACTTTTTGAGATGCCTTTGGAAGATGGTGGGAACCAAACTCTTATTTGGTACTAGCCATCATCCTCAAATTGATGGTCAGGCTGAAGTCACAAATAGGACTCTTAGCTCATTGTTGCGAAGTTTAGTAAGCAAGACTCAAAAGGATTGGGATATAAAGCTTGCATATGAGGAATTTTCGTATAATCGATCTCATTCCTCTACTACTTCTCGTTCTCCGTTTGAGGTAGTGTATAAGGTTAATCCTTTTCTTCCTATTGAACCTGTTTTTATTCCCAAAAGCGATATTCATGTGGATTTAAGTAGAGGTTGGAGGCTTTTAACAAGACTTGTGAGCAAGTGAAAGTTATAATTGAGAAAATGAATCCACATTTACAAAAACGAGCCAATAAGCATCAAAGACACCCAAGTTTGAAGAAGGTGATAACATGGGTGCATTTGAGGAAATAAAGGTTTTGAAGCAAGAGGAATAACAAGTTGATACCTAGGGCCGAAGATCCATTTTAAGTTCCTCGAGTTATTGGTGGTAGTGCGTACAAGATTGATTTGCCATGTAAACAATATGAAGGTGTGAGTGCTACTTTAATTTTGATGTTGGTGATTTGTCTCCTTACCATGATGATAAGAATTTGAGGGCAAATTCTTTTGAAGACGGGAAGAATGATGGGGATTCAAAGGCAGTTATGCTAGATGAATCAGTCAAGTAGGTCTTGGAGAGTATGAGGTTCAATTTTATGGCTCGTAATCAAACTTTTGTCACTTTGGTTACGTGGCTTCAAGAAGAAGTTAACTAGTCATTTAAATTCAATGGCTTTGACAATTCGTTAATTATCATCTAAAATAGTTTAGTTATTTAGTAAATAAAGGGGCGTGTAAAAAGATCGAAAATAAGATTTATCTTAGTTACTTGGGCTCCAAGTAGAAAGACTAGTTCGTAATTTTGAAAAGGAGTAGAGGCAAGTGCTTTGTGCTTTGTTGTTTTAAGAGATTCTAGGAAGATTTGCATATCTTTCCTTAACTCTTATACTTTCTTTATTCCAGGCTAGATTTAAGGCTTAATTGAAAGAGGAAGTTTCCTATCTTTCTTCTTGTAAAAATCGGATGCTAGAAGAACTAGCCTTTCTTGCTTAATTAGACTATAAATAATACATTTGCAACCACGTGACAAGGGTCAGAATGATTTTATGCTAAAAACTATGTTTATTAGTTGTGA
The DNA here is from genome assembly GCF_026745355.1 of Beta vulgaris subsp. vulgaris. Classification (NCBI taxonomy): domain Eukaryota; kingdom Viridiplantae; phylum Streptophyta; class Magnoliopsida; order Caryophyllales; family Amaranthaceae; genus Beta; species Beta vulgaris. The sequence continues at coordinate 31,732,740 of NC_079204.1, forward strand.
ATGTTTCCATAAGCTTTATTCGACCATTAATTAATTTTCAAGAGTGTTTATTGATTAGTGTTAAACAACTTAATTTTATGAGAGGTTTGAGTGTGTTAAGTTCATCGTTGAGTGTTTAGGAGTGATATTTAACCTTAAAATATTTGTTCTTTATGTTCTTAATTTTAAACCTAGATTTAATTACATCTAAGTGGAAGTTTCTCTTTGATTTCTAAGCTATCATGGGCTTGACCATTATATCAAAATGTCACAAATAAGTGTCTCGTATCTCAAAATGGGTAAAAAAATATCCAATCATTTACATAATTGCCACCACATGTTTACATAATTGCACCCACTTTTACTTTGCCCACTAAATACCCCCTTAAACATGTTGTCTTTACTTTCTACCTTTAAACTCATTGGTATTTTGCTATTTTCTCTCTTATTCACTCAAAATGAACGAACTGAATATTATTTGGAATAATATTAATTTACCTACACTTATTTGAATTTGTCTAAACTTCTTCTATCTCTAAACAAATACTATCTCCGTCCTAGAGTAGTTTGAAACTTTTCTTTTATGTTAGTCTCAATTTAGTTTGATCACTTTCATTTTCGTCATGATCCCACTGATACTATATTATTTCTTGACATTCCTTTGCCCTACACTTTCCATTTATCATTAGAAGGTTACCCAACTTTTTGTCTTCTCTAATAACAATACTCCACTACCTCCTAACACATATATTTTTTTAATAAAAACATTTGATAACAGTGTACACTATAACTTATCACATTAAACTATATGTTGCAATAAGTATTTAAATATTTATGGGACGGAAGGAGTACATTATTTGAACTAATATGAATTTATGTATACTATTCTCCTCAATTGAATATAATATTTAGATTATTGTAATATAAGATAGGGACATTCAACATATTTTTATTAGATGATTTTTTATATATTAAAAGGAATGAAGATGATGTAATTGAATACAAACATAACAAAAATAAAAATTTTAAATAATCCAAATAATGTTGTTGATACACACACTACAAATCATATGTTCTGAAACACTTTATTATATACAACATTAAACATGTTATTAGACAACATGTGTTCTCTGTCACATATTAGGATTTTCGGGCCCCATTTTTTGTACGACTCTTGAAACGGTAACATGAACGGACCATGACTAGAAACTAGTCTAGCCGGTAGATACAAACCAACTTGCAAAAAAGATTGACACAAACTTTCTGTACAAGTATGGGAAATAATTGTGTTAACCTGTTGTAGGTTAACCTGACATTCAATATATATAGTGTTTACAATACAGACCTATAACTATGAAAGTACCATTCTACCCTTTACAATATAATATTATCCCTTTACAATATAATATTATCCAATACACCCCCTCAATCTTTACGGGGTGAAACAACGGATAGATTGGTACGATGTTTAGTAAACAAGTCAGTAGATAGGCCTGTAGTAAAAATGTCCGCAACCTGAGACTGTGTAGGAACATGTCGAACAATAAGACCTCCCTTGGCAACCATTTATCGAACAAAGTGATAGTCAACATCGATATGTTTGCTACGATCATGATGAACTGGGTTAGCAGAGACATTGTCGTAATAGACAATCATAGGACGACGGAGAAAATGGCCAATGTCAGCAAGAAGTTGCTTGAGCCAAATAGTTTCTGCAGCTGTGTAGGCAACTGCCCTGTATTCAGCTTCAGTGGAGGATTTGGAGACAGTAGGTTGCTTTTTAGAATGCCAGGAAATCAAATTCTTCCCAAGAAAGACAACATATCCAGTAGTAGAACGCCGTGTGTCAGGATAGCCTGCCCAATCTGCATCAGAATAGGCAATAACAACAGTAGGAGAACTGCTGCTATATAAATAAAGTCCATAATCCAGAGTGCCCTGCAGATATCTGAATTTTTTTTTCACAGCATGAAGGTGAGTAGTACGAGGAGCATGCATAAACTGAGACACCATATTAACAGCATAAGCAATATCAGGACGAGTCATAGTTAATACTGCAATGCACCAACCATACTACGATAATCTGTGGGATCAGCAAGGAGTTCTCCATCAAGCAGAGACAATGTTACTCTAGAGACAACAGGAGTGGTAACTGGTTTAACAGTATGAAGATGGAATTCACGAAGTAAATCAGAAACATACTTATGTTAAGACAAAAATAAACCAGAGGGAGTACACACAACCTGCACACCTAAGAAATAATGAAGATCCCCTAAATCCTTCATAGCAAATTGAGAAGAAAGAACAGAGATGAATTTGGCAACAAGAGGAGGACTACTACCAGTGAGAACAATGTCATCAACATATAATAGAAGAATAATGAGATGACCACGATATTTGAGAGTGAACATAGAATTGTCACAACTGTTGCACTTGAAACCAATAGATAAAAGAAAGTTGCTAAACCTGGAGAACCAAGCTCGAGGAGCCTGTTTCAAACCATAAATGGACTTACGGAGACGACAAATATGAGTAGGTTTAGATGGATGAATAAAACCCGGAGGTTGACGCATATAAACCTCTTCATTAAGAAAACCATGAAGAAACACATTTTTGACATCTAACTGACGAATAGACCAATTTAGAGAAACAACAATAGTAAGAACCAGACGAACAGTAGTAGGTTTAACAATAGGACTAAAGGTTTCAAAGTAATCAATACATGCCTGCTGGTGATTGCCAAAAACAACAAGTCTGGCTTTGAACCGCTCCACAGAACCGTCAGAATATTTAATCTTGTAAACCCACTTACAACCAAGTAGATTCTTATCATAGTTGCAAGGTACCAACTCCCATGTGTCATTTTTAATCAAAGCATTATATTCATCTAACATAGCTTGACGCCAACGTGAATTTTTAGAAGCTTGTTTGAAATTAGTAGGTTCAGACGCAACAATTTCAGTATTTAAGTTCATTAAGACACGTGGTTTAGACACTCCAACTTTAAGACGAGTAACCATGGGATGGTTATTGGCAACCATGGGAGACGGACTAGGCGAGGAGGGTGTGGGAGACAGACTAGGCGAGGAGGGTGGGGGAGACACCAGACTGGACGTAGGGACGGACGAGGGGGACGATCCTGGGGACGCGGACATGTGCGGCAGACCAGCGCTTGACCTAGCGCTCGCTGGGCGCCCAGCAAGCGAGGTCGGGACATAAGGTGCTGGGGCCTCGACAAGGGCAGACGCTGGGGAGGAGGGCGAGCGGGACTCAGGCTGTGACGAGGTAGCAGGGACCACGGGTTGGGGGACGACCACAGGTCGAGACACGGTAACCGAGGGATGCTTACGGGCCACATTGGTGAAGGGCCAGTCAACAGACAGAAGCAAGGGTGAGGTATAAGGCTCATGAGACTGAGGACCAACCAAAACACGATACGAAAATTTATGTTCATGAAAAAGGACATGACGACTAGTGTAGACTCTCTTTGTAGTAGGATCAAAACATCGATACCCTTTATATTCCAATGCATATCCAATAAAAACACAAGTTGTAGATTTAGGTTGCAGTTTGTGATTTTTAGAGTTCAGAAACAAAGGAAAGCATTCACATCCAAATGTTTTCAAAAATTGATAGGAAGGAGGACGATGAAATAATTTTTCAAAAGGAGAAACACCCCCAAAACCGAGCGTAACATGATAGTGTAAGTGGCAATATATGAGGCATCAACCTAAAATTCCGCAGGAAAGTCAGAGTGAATAATCATAGTACGAGCTATTTCAATGATATGACGATGTTTGCGTTCGGCAACACCGTTTTGAGCTGGAGTATGGGGACAAGATTTTTGAAAAATAATACCATTGTCAGAAAAATGTTGAAGAAGAGGAGAATTATCAAATTCCCTTCCTCCATCACTTTGAAATATTTTAATTTTGCAATTAAAAAGATTTTCAACCATCTTTTGAAATATAAGGAATTTAGAATAAGCTTCCGATTTTCGACGTAAAGGATTAATCCAGGAATAACGCGAAAAATCATCAACAAACACAACATAATATCGAAATAATTGATTTGACAAAACAGGAGATTGCCAAAGATCACTATTATATAATGGATATGGAGAAATATGTTCAACTGAATCAAAAGGTTAAAACGATGTATTTTTCCTAGCTTACATCCTACACAATCATCATGAAACGTAGAGGTACATGTGATGTATTTATTTGAACATAGACTTCCTAAAATGCTAGAAGAGGTATGACCCAGACGAGCATGCCACACGTCACCTGACTCCTTAATGGCTAGGAAAGCAGGAACTGAAGGCTGAGGAGGGACAATGCTTGGCTGTAGAGGGTAGACACCTTGCTTACTGGTTCCTTGAAGCAGAACTTACCCCGTTATCTGGTCCTTAACATAAACAGAATTTTTATCAAAACTCACAACACAATCATTTTCATGACACAACTTGTTAACTGATAATAAATTATGTTTTAAATTAGGAACATGACAAACAGATGATAACTGGAGGGGACGATTTGCAGTTTTTAAAGTTAAATGTCTAGTACTTTTAATAGGGAGTAAGGTACCATTACCAACTACAACAAAACTAGACCCGGTATAAGGAGTTTTAGTAGAAAACGTACCATCCTGAGGAGTCATATGAGATGCAGCTCCCGAATCCGGGTACCAGACTGAGTCATTAGCTTCACCACCAACAGACAGTGCAGCTAAGGCTCGAGTGACACTTTAGAGGAGGAGGGAACAAAGCAGGAATTGAAACGCTGGGGACAATAGACAGTTTTGTGACCTGGAAACCAACACAACCCACATGTATCGGAAGTAGGGGTAGAGGTAATCTTGTTACTATTTGATGAATTACTCCCTGCAGACGACAAATTATTAGTAATATAATCTAGGCAAGGCATACTATAGGATGACAAGTCAGAAAATTTACTCATACCATTTGATCGTCACCGATTACCATTGTTGTTGTTGTTTCCTCCAGAGCCACGATTATTATTGTTTCCACCATTCCCACCATTATTACCCCAAGCATTGTTGCCCCCACGAGTATTATTACCACCTCTGTGTCTGTTATTCCTCCCCCGATTTCTCCCTCCAGAAGTAGTCTGGGAGGAAGAACTTGATCCAGTACCAGTAGATTTAACGGCAAGTAAGGCATGATGGGATGAGGGATCAGATGCATCCTTATTAGAATTTAACAATCTTTGTTCATGCAGTAACAACTTGGGACGCAAATCATCAAAACTAATCGGGAATGGATAATGCAGGAGAGTAGTAACTATGTGATCGTACTCAGAATCACGATCTAGACCAAACAGAGTATACTGCACTAAATCCTGGTTCGACACAGGACATTGAATAGCAGCAAGGGAATCATCAATCACCTTAATCTCACGTAAATATCCATCCATGGTATGGGAAGCAGTCTTTTTAATACGACTAAGACGACCCTTTAATTCCATTGATTTAGACATACTAGCATGCATAAATCTAGTTTGTAAACGAGTCCAAATTTCCACAGAAGTAGATAAATCGTGCACATCTACAAAAACATCCCTAGAGAGTGTGGCAAAGATCCAAGATTTTATTTGTTGATCCACACGCAAATATTCATTGATCTGAGTATTAGGAATAGAAACACCATGGTCATCAAGAATAGTTGCGGGGGGAATAAGAGCAGAACCATCCACCATACCAAGCAGATTATGGGAAAGTAATAAACAAGTAATTTGGGTTTTCCATAACAAATAATCCTCTTGAGAAGAAAGAGTAATAGTTACCAAATTACTGAGATTAGGGGAGGAGATTTGCGGGAGGGCAAATACCGAAGAACCGGGCGGCATGGGGTAGGACGGAAAGAGACCAGTGGTGGTCGGTTGGGGAGAAACGCCGGTGGTGACGGGAAATCCCGGAGGAAACCGCGGGAGGAGGTGGTCGAAGATACACCTACGTGGGGATGAGTGTAGGAGAGGGCGGCAGCACCTGAGGTTGGCAAAGCGGCAGTCCCGGTCGCAGAGAGAGGCGGCGCATCGCGCGACGGGGTGGCCGGAGAAGGGCCGAGGGGATACAGGCCGGAGGAAAACTCGACGGCACTGACGGACGTGGCAGCAGCAGACCACGGTGTGAACGAAGAAGACACCAGAAAAGACACGTAGAGACCGGCAGAGAGCGGAAAGGCAGGCGCCGGCGAAGAGAAGTCGGTGGTCGGCGGCGTCGAGGACTGAGCAGTGGACGAGGGGATCGAAGGATCCATAGCAGAGAAGAAGAAAAAAAAAACCGTTTGAAAAAAAAAACGTAGTATTTGGTTTGTTTTTTTTTTTTTTCTTTCTTAGAAAATCTCTGGCTGTGATACCATGTACAAGTATGGGAAATAATTGTGTTAACATGTTGTAGGTTAACCTGGCATTCAATATATATAGTGTTTACAATACAAACCTATAACTATGAAAGTACCATTCTACCCTTTACAATATAATATTATCCCTTTACAATATAATATTATCCAATACTTTCTTTTACAATTATTGTAAAACAAATAGTCCAATGAAATAACATTCATTTTAACTTGATGAGGAATCTCATTTTGTTGCGAAGTTAGGGTCATGCGAAGAATAAATAATATATCCCACCACATTTCTCCTAAAGATACACTATTGTTTTCATATGCAGTTTTTTTTGCGACGATTTTTATTACTTTAAATGTATACTTGTTTCTTTTAATTGCACCTTTCGTTTTTTACACTATTTATTAACCAACTTTGTTAAGTTATCTCGCATTATTATATATATATAAAATTAATCAAACGAGATCTTGTTAGATTCGACTAAATGTAAGGATTCCAAAAAACCTAGTTTCAATCTTAACAATCCTTCTTATTAAGTGGCTAAGTTCATAATTACATAAATTTAAATGTATAATAGACAGACTAGTGATCCCCAAGCTAAAGTATCATTGTAGTTATGAACGTGTACTAACTTTATGTTATCAACAAAGACTATGTTCTCTGAAACTTATTAAATAATTTTCTAATAAAAAAAACTGCAATTTCTTATCTAGAATATAATAATGAATCTGTAAAAATAAAGTTCGTCGAGTCAGTTTAATCAGTAAATATATTTTCACTAAAATAAAATCTAGCTAAATTTAAAAAATTCAAACCTTCAAATACTCTTTTGCATATTTAGAGTCTGTTCTATTCAGCATAAAACAACTGAACTGAACTAAACTGATTGAAGCTGAACTGAACTGAACTGAATTGAAAATAAACTGGGGAGAACAGGCCTTTAGTCGATTAATGGATGTTTAGTCCATTTTCATACGCTACAATAGTTAATGTATGTAGGATCAATAATGTAAGCTTTAATTCTAATTCGACCATTGATCCAATGCAAATATTACATAGTATATGATGTTTACCGTCCACCAGAGTGAGTTGCCATATGCTTTAAGCACACTCACCCCCTAGCCATCCACACAATATTCTCTCCGCTTGATGTCATCATCAAACAACACGTACAGTTCAAAAAAGATAATTTGGAGAGACAACTCAAAGACATCCTAGAATCATACTACATATTACTTCTATCAAATTGTGATCATTTAATCACACCCCCACCATCCCCCAACACAAGCTATGCGTACAAAATTTGAAAAGTTTAATAGAGAAAAGTGAACACTTTTAAATGGATCCACTTGAAAAAAAAGAGCAAAATGTGTACATTGTTATTGTTAATAGTGGTCGGATCTTAGTTTTGTTTCATTATTTAATGTCATCTATAGTTTAGGCAGCTTTTTTAAGGACATGACTACATCATTCCAAAAGGTGGGATGATCGTTCAACGAAATTATGGAATTATGAGGACTTGTTGCCTATTGATTTCATTGGACTTTTTGTACTATAAAGTCAGCAATTTGATTTCCCTGCCTCTTGTTTATCATGCTGAGCACCTAAAAGTGGAAGGGGGTTGAAGGCGATATGGCCCTCAATTGACCCCATACCATGTGAAGCTGTTTGTTATCTCTCATTCTCATATGGGCTTATCCAACTCCTTTTGATCTCCTCCCAAACCAGGCTAGAAATTAGGAAGTGGAAACAAATTGGCTGGATCTGATTTGGTTCGGATTATTAGTAGATGATAAATTATTCAATTTAGAGTTGGAGCTGATTGTAAGACTCTTATCAATTACTCCACCGTCTTTTATTACTTTATTTACTTTTTGTTTTTTGGACAATCACTTATTAGTTACTCACATTTTTTTTTTTTGGGTTCTGGAAAGGGTCTTATAGTTTTATATTATTATTGCTTACATAAAACATTATTTTTCTGTTTGTCATTGTTCTTCTTTTTCTTAGCCCATAGTAAATTAATGCTTTATCTTTTTATGTAGGACCCAAATATTATTTCTGCTAAAACTTTATACTCAAAAAAGTAGGTAAACTAATAAGAGACGGAGAAAGTAACTTATTATTAAAAGAAATCAAATTTAGTCATATTAATATGTTGAGTTGAGTAAAAATGATAGTATTCAATATCGACTACAATTTTAATTTCGATAGTATATCCAAGATGTAATCATGTTCATATTAGTAGAGTTTTTCGTGGATCCCATTGATTAAATAAATTGTTTTTTTTTTTTTTACAATGAGAGAAGACTAAACAACTTAAACTAAACAGCCAGACATAAAAAACCACAAGATTTAGTCAGGTCGTGAGCTGAACATAATTGTTGGTGCTTTAGTCTCATAGTTAGATGTTCGGCCTAATAGTTGTTGGTGCTTTCAACTCTATGCTCCAACAAATTTAGCACATTCTCGTGATGTCACAAAGTACCCTTTTGAAGGAACTTTTGGAGAGGTTTTTTTTTTCTTAACACACAGGAAGAAGGCAAAAAGAAAAGGTTAAGCGTACCAAGTAAAAAGATAGGCACACTATGGGTCCTATGAGGTTTGCAAGGAGCGTGGATTGGTAAATTAATTACACCTGAATAAATCTCTTTGTTTTATTTTTCCTTATCATCCCTTGGTACCATCATGTAATTTATATGTATCCCAAATTATTTATATAATTCCATGCTAGCAATAACAAGATAATGAGAAGAAATGACCATCCCAAATACAGTTGTACAAAGACTCTCGAACGAGGAAAGTGGACAAAATATATAAAATAGCTTACGAGCCTATTATATATAACGTTGTAAGTTGGGTTGCCTTTACATTTATTTAGGCTACGTTTTTCCATCGCAACTTCAATTTGGTGGACATTTATATTACTTCCATTATTTCTAATATAAGATAAGATGGAGGAAGTTCATATACCAAAAAGGCGGATTGATTGAGATAAAGCATATTATGAAGTAATGAAGATTGATAATCTTCTATATTTGTTTTTCTTTATACAGCAAGTAGTATATCATCATTAGTTCTCTTATCATATCAGACTTTGAAGATTCTAATTCTTTTTTGTTCATATTGCATGATGATGAAGATAGTGGACTATAGTTCCAAGTAGGCATGATACTTCGGAAAACACGCATGCATGGGTAGAGCGATGGAATTGAAGAGGAAAAAAAGAAATGACCATAATATTGATTTAGGTTTATTTTGGAAGTTATATATATAAATATATATTAGGATTGGATTTTCATGTTAGTCTTGGACGAACACTTAAACAACTACAAGAGGGGGGGTGAATTGTAGTTGGAGAGATTTTCAAACTTTTTGCGGAAATAAAAGAATGATTGAAAAAGAAAGAAATAATTGCGTGAATAAGAAAGAACTAGGAACACAAGATTTTTACAAGGAAAACTTCCTAGGCCCAATAGGAAGAAAAACCTTGACCACGAGGGATTTTGACTCAATTCTCTTTAATAACTTTAGGCCAAAAGACTCTCTTTTGTACAACCTAAACTTGGACCTATCTGTTCCACTAGGAATGGTTCCCTGTCAGCTTTTCCCCCTGAACAGTTGACTTTCTCTCTTGACTTCACTCGAAGTCTTTTCTCTTTCTCTTTTCTGTTTCTCTTTCTCTTTTTTCTCTCAAAATGATTACAGACTTAGATTCACTCAACCCAATCTATAATACATCAATTGCTAAGAAGAAGAAAACCGAATATACTTTCACTAAAAATATTACCTAGAAAATTCTGAAAGCATACATAAAAAGATCGTTACAAACTACTATTTGTAGAAACCAATCTTCTCATGTTTTTCTCCACGATTTTCTCCACTATCCTCTCCATGATCTTCTCCATGATCTTCTCCATTGAGTTTTTTTACCGTTGGCAGTTGGTTAGTTAGGCTTCCACAATCTCAGCCACTAACACACGCGCACCTCCACGTTCACACGCCTTGTTAATAGGTTGGTTGTTGTGGTTCCTAAATTGTAGGAACTACCTCAACGCATCTATTTTTGGGCTCTTGTTTAGGTTAATTTTTGGCGGCTCCTTGTTTATAGGAAAACAAAAAGGCTGCACACAAACTAACTAAACAGAATATTATGGAATCATAATATATCAAATTTTTACCTCCACAATATTAACGGTTTGTCACAAATAAGGTTTAACAACTTAATCTTGATTAAACTCCTAATCAATTCTTCATAAGTTATTTAACATATTATTTGTGAAGTCTAAAATAAATAAACTAATTAAAACTGAAAGAATAAATCTAACAAAATAAACTAATCAAAACAGAAAGAATAAATCTAAAATACACGAAAGTAAATCTAACAAAATAAACTAGAAACAAACGAATAAAATAAACGAAAATCAAATAAAGTTTAATTATTTGTCATTATTAAAATAGTGAAACAAGAGATTTTCATATGAACTATATATATTTTGAACGCAATGGTTCATTTTTAATTGATGAATACTACTCACTGGCTCAATCTTCACAATAACAGTCAAGTATTTGTATTCATTTATATCTATAATATCATTTCATTTCCTCTTCATTATTACGTTTATAAGTTTTAGTATTATTATCATTGTATGTGTTTCGATAAGTTAAAAAATATTACTATAAGACAAGTGAAATAGAAGTGTTATTATAAACCTAACTAACAAAAAGTATTGTCCAATCAATATATATATATATATATATATTATATAATATATATTATATATATATATATATAATATATATATATATATATATATATATATATATATATATATATAAAGGAGGAAGTTTTCGGAAGCATAGAGCGCGCTAAGTAGGATTGCCATGTCATCAATTTTTTATTTTTAATTTTTTTTACAAAAATTAAGTTCTACGTGGATTTAAATACATATTATAAATTTTAGGTAAGGGAATATTAGAGTTTTGTTTTGAATCAACAACCTAATTTATCAAAAATTAGGTAAATTATGTATAACTTTTGCTACATAATTCAGAATATATGATTTTTATACCGTTGGGAGCACTCAAAATATGCTTCAAAAAAGATCCATTTACAAGATAGTTCGATAACTTATGTAAATGCGGAGCGCCACGTCGGATTGTCATGCCATGCATTTTTATTTTTGGCTTTTTAAAAAATAGAGTTCTACATAGATTTAAATACATATAATGAGTTATAGATAAGAGAAAATTAGCGTTTGATTTTGAAAGAAAAACCTAAATTATTATATTATGTAGATTTTTATATGTTTGAATCAACAACCTAATTTATCAAATTAGGTAAATTGTTTATAACTTTTGTTACATAATTCGGAATATGATGATTTTTATACCGTTGGAGAGCACTCGAAATATGCTTCAAAATAAGATCCATTTACAATATAGTTCAATAACTTGTGAAATGGAAAGCGCCACGTCGGATTGTCATGTCATGCATTTCTATATTTAGCTTTTAAAAAAATAATGTTGTACATAGATTTAAATACATATAATGACTTGTAGATAAGGAAAAATTAGCGTTTGATTTTAAATGAACAACCTAAATTATTATATTATGTAAATTGTATATGTTTTAAACCAACAACCTAATTTATCAAATTAGGTAAATTGTATATAACTTTTAATTTGCTACGTAATTCATAATATTATGATTTTTATACCGTTGGAGAGCACTCGAAATATCCTTTGAAATAGGATCCATTTGCAATATAGTTCGATAACTTATGAAGTGGAGAGCGCTACGTCATATTGTCATGTCATGCATTTTTATTTTTAGCTTTTTTAAAAATAGAATTCTACGTAGATTTAAATACATATAATGAGTTATAGATAAGGTAAAATTAGGTTTGGTTTTGAATAGACAATTTAAATTATTATATTATGTAAATAGTATATAACTTTTGCTACGTAATGAGAAATAATATAATTTTTGTACCATTGAATTGTGCCTGAAATATGTTTTGAAATAAGATCAATTTACAATATAGTTCTACAACTTATAAAATAAAAACGCCACGTAGGATTGTCATGTCATAAATTTTTATTTTAAATATTTTAAAAAAGTAGAGTTCTACATATATTTAAATACATAAAAGGAGTTTTGGATTGGGAGAAATTAGTGTTTCATTTTGAACAAATAACCTAAACTATTATATTATATAATTAGATATAACTTTTGGTACCTAATTCTAAACATGATAATTCTTTTACCATTGAAGAGTGTTTGTAAGACGCTTCAAAATAAGATCCATTTACAGTATATAGTTTTATAAATCATGAAAATATATTTATTTAGATGAATTGCAAAACATTATTTAGTCTTTTTTTAGATAAATACTTCCTCCGCTTCATTTTAAATGCAACAAAAGGGTATTATTTGTAAGATACAAAATATTCATTTGCTGCATTTAAAACAAAATAGAGAAAATATAATAATTACTATAAGTATAGTAAACTATATATATATGTGTATAATTATAGCCTTTGATCATAGGTACGATTTACAGGATCAAATATATTATTTTTCAAAACCTCAGTCTTACTCAACGAACCAAAACAATTTTGTATTGCAACAAAATTTGTTAAGGAAACTCTGTTGTTACAACAAAAACTAAAACCTATATATCGATAAAGTTACCTATATATTAGAGTTTGGACGATGAAAAAAGTAGAGTTTGATTTTAAAAACTAACCTTAGAATATTATATAGATCTTCAACTAATCGTTGCAATTAGGAAAAAGAACGGAGGAAGTATATAAATACAACCGTGTTGAGAAATCTAATTTCACAACAACACAAAATCAACAATGTGAACAAAGTTTTCAAAAAGTAAAATAAGCAACAAATCCATGCAACGCACGGGCTTCAAAGCTGGTATCTAATAAAGTGCTACATACATATACTGACTCAAAATGATACATAATATTTCACAAAGTGTTACTATCACTAATGGAAAAATAGGGAAGGGCTGCACTAAAAAAGGCCCTTAGGGCTGCGCTTTTCGGCAGCAGCCCTTCACATTTTAAGTAAAAGTGTAGCCCTTCAAAACGAAGGGCTGCGCTTTTTACCTAAAAACGCAGCCCTTATACAAGTGAAGGGTTGCGTTTTTAGGTAAAAAGCGCAGCCCTTTTAGACCAAAAAAATAAAAAAAATTGAAATCATATAGTTTAAAGCAACAGCAACAGGCGTGTGATGGAATTTTAGAATTGACCAAAATAAATGTAATATACAACTGAAATTAAATAATTCCAGATTTTTTAGTGCTGAAATGAAAAAAAAGGAACGAAAATAAAAACAGAAGTTAAGAAAAATGAACAAAAAATGAAAAAAACCCCTAAAATTATAGATCTGAAAATGAAATTATCTGAATATTAACGAAAATTAAGAAAAATAACCCTAAAAAAATAAACTCATCTGAAAATGAACAAAAAATGAAAAAAATAAACGAAAATGAAAAAAGAACCCTAAAATTATAGATCTGAAGTTGTTGCTGTCATGCTTGTTGTTGCTGTGTTGCTTAAGTGGAGTTCGACCAACAACAGAGACGGACGGGGAAAGTCCGATGAGCATACACATAGGGTTTCCAAGATCCGGAAGATTTCCTTTCGAATCTGAACATTACGAACAAGAATTCGTCATTATCTTAGGGTTCTTGAACAATTTCCTTTCGAATCTGAACATTACGAACATTGCGAAGTACTCTGAAGATGAGAAGAGAGGAGGAGATGAGAGGAGACCGAGGAGGCGTGAAACGGGTTTCAACAGATGAAAAAAAAAACCCTAAAATACTCAATGTTTCAACAGATAAATTGAAGAAGAGGAGATGAACATACTCTGAAGCACAAGAGGAGATGAAGAAGAGGCGATGAGGGACGAGTTTTTTTTATTTGTGAGGGACGGGTTTTTTGTGAGGAGATGAAGAAGAGGAGATGAAATAATGGGAGGAGAGAGAGTAACGCATATAATAATAGAATATGGAGGGAGTTTAGCGGGCTTTATTCAAGGCCCAATAGGGCTGCGCTTTTTGGAAAAGCGCATCCCTTCTATGTGAAGGGCTGCGCTTTTCTATTAAAGCAGAACCCTACTTTAACGAAGGGCTGCGTAATGAAGAAAGCGCAGCCCTTCCAGCGCAACCCTTCCTTTTTTTTCCCCTAGTGTATAATTTAGAAACTAGTTATTATGCCCGGGTGATGCCCCGGGTAAGAAAATTTTCATTTATTAATATAATACTTTATGATAGTAACACCGAATACAACTTAGTCTAGTGGTTAAAACTTTAGTATATGTACTTGAGGTCTCGGAATCAAACCCTATACTATGTAGTTTCTAATTTTTTTATCGTACATGTTTTTACATGAACTAAAACTCCTTAGGGAGAGCGCCACGTGGCACAGTTTCATGTTTATGCATGCCTTTCAATATATTTACTAGTTATTAGGTATGGGCTATGCCTTGGGTAAGAAAAAAATTCATTTATTAATATAATACTTTATAATAATAACACTAAATACAACCTAGCCTAGTGGTCAAAACTTTAGTATATGTACTTGAGGTCTTGGGATCAAACCCTATACTATGCAATTTCTTAATTCTTTTATTGTACATGGATTACATGAACAAACTCCCTAGGGAGAGCGCCACGTGGCACATTTTCTTGTTTTCGCACGCCTTTTAATATATTTGTATAGATACATATAGAAAATACTACAATAGATGAAAAAGTGTTACATAAAAAATTATAAGTAACACTATAAAAATGCTACATTAGTTTTAAGAAAATGTTACATTAGAGATTTTTGAGTAACACTTGAGAAAGTGTAACATTAACATTAGAAAGTGTTACATTAGAGAATAGGTAGCACGCACGGGCATATGTTTCACTTATAAAAGTGTTACTTATTGTCTAAAGCAACACTTTTAGACCTTTAGGTAACACTTTTTGGGAGATAATTTAGGACAATTATGCACTAGTGATTGTTTAATCCTTTTCATCGTCCAAACCAGATGCATATGTGTTATTTTTGGCTCCCTACAGCATAGCAACCACGTTGGTAGAATCAGAGTAGAGTAGCACATCATAAATTTTTTGGTTAGTAGCCCACTGAAGACCATAAAGACAAGCAAGAGATTCTATTTGTAATTCATCCTGCACTAAACCAAAAGAGCCACTTCCTCTACAATGTGGATGCGCAGTCCCATGCAGTATCTAGGCTATTCCCATTTTCCTTTATTTTTTGCACCAAGCACCATCGATTTTGATAGTATATATGCCGAGGGATACCATGTTTAACTTGCCCTATATTGGCTGTAAAGAAACCTGGAGGGTGATTAGCAATATTCTGTGGAGGATGAAGAAATTGAAGATCCATTGAACCCATTTGAGGAGAAATGTCACAATGGTACCGATGCAGGCCATAAACTGTGGAAACAATAGATTGTGGTCGAGCACTAGCATTCTTGAAGATTCTCTCATCACGATGAATCCAAAGGCTCCATAATGTAGAAATGAACCGATGAATTCTAATGCTAGCAAGTCCATCCTTACTGTTTCTGTCTAAAAATTAAGGTTAATGGTCTGTGCTGAGCAAGTTCTTAAGTATGAGCAGAGCTGGTTAACTATTCACCGGAATCCTGCAAAACACAGAAAACTGCCCCGGGGTTGTTCCGGGATCGCCCCTCCGACGCTCAAGACAGTTGATGATTGAGGTAGAGAGAGAGTCTAGAGTGAGAAACTCAGGTTAGTTAGGTGAGAATTCAATACCTTTGCATTAATGTGACAAGAGGTATTTATAGTGGTGAGAACCCCTAGGAAAAGGTGTGCTGGATGGGACAGCTCACCTAGGGATTGGTGGTGACACCTTTCCAAGAGTGATTTCTGTGGGACCCTTGAATCTCCCAATGCTTGCTAGCCATGATGTAACAGGTGGGACCCACGGAGCTTAGGTGGCGGTGCCACATGGCACAAGACTCTTGGGAGGATTTAATGGGCCTAAACATTTAGCTCCACGCCAGGAAGGGGCAGAAGAGTCGTCCGACCGGGTGAAGCCCGTTCGTGGCGTAATTATTCTTCCATTCTTGACTTTGCGACTGACCTCCGTAGGAGGGAGCTGATAGGGGACCGGGTCGGGAAAGCGCTGACCAGGTCCATGATGTCGACCGGACTCTGGCTTGTAATAGAGAGACCGACCAGGAGCCCCTGGTGATACCTAGTCGGCATAGGGGAGCCTCCTTGAGACCTGATCGGGGGTCCTTGGAGGGGTACCTGGTCGGACGGAGATTGACCAGGTGACCCTAGCACCTAGTTCAGCCTATGTGATGGAGGAACCTGGTCGGATGATGGGCTGAGCCCCAGACTGACCAGCTCGGCTGGGGGGCTAAAGAGCCCCTGGATTGACCGACCAGGTTCTGTATATCTCAATGCTTGGCCTGTTTGTGTAAAGGACTTGCAGGGACCTGGTCGGACAAGGGGTAAGGGTGCCCCATGTTGACCGACCAGGTGTTGGGTGGACGGGCGTGGCTCGGACAGGGGCTAACAAGCCCTGGAGATGCCGACCAGGTGTTTCCTAGCACATAGTTGATTCGACTAAGTGAAGGGAACTTGCAGAGACCTGGTTGGACAAAGGGTAAGGGAGCCCCATGTTGACCGACCGGGTTCTGGATTGACGGGCGCAGCTTGGACAGGGGCTAAAAAGCCTTGGAGAGGCCGACCAGGTGTTGTCTAGCACTTATTTGATTCGACTAAGTGAAGGGAACTTGCAGAGACCTGGTCGGACAAAGGGTAAGGGAGCCCCATGTTGACCGACCAGATTCTGGATTGATGAGCGCAGCTCAGACAGAAACTAACGAACCCTGGAGAGGCCGACCAGGTGTTTCCTAGCACTTAGTTAATTTGACTAAGTGAAGGGAACTTGTAGAGACCTGGTCGGACAAAGGGCAAGGGATCCCCATGTTGACCGACCGGGTTCTGGATTAACGGGCACAGCTCGGACAGGGGCTAACGAGCCCTGGAGAGGCCGACCATGCTTTGACTAAGTGAAGGGAATTTGGAGACTGTCTTCTTGTCCGACCGGCATCCTTGAGGAGGCTGTTGTCGCGACCGAGCGGGTGACATTGAGCTGGGAATCAGTGGAGTTTGCCACATGGCATTTCTCAGCTGGGTAGTTGAGTTGGGCGGATCTTCTCAAAAACTTTGACGTTTCATCTTCCACGGGCCGCCTTTTCGAGGCGAAAACGGTGCCATCTAGAAGCGTCTAATAGGACCATGAAGGGACGCGTCCCGAGGCACGCCTATATATATGTACGGAGAGGAGAGAGAAATCATTTGTGTAATCCTTCACAAAATTTCCAAACTTTCTCTCTCTAAAAGCTTTCTGAAAGCTCTCGCTTCTCTCTAACTATTCAAGCAGTTTCTCCGGTTCCAATCGTCCGACCAGGTACGCTCTTGTTTCTTTAGTTTTCGCTTTTTCTTTTTAATAACCTCGGCCGACTCCCTTGTCTATACCATTATAGGAGAATCGTCCGAGTCGGTGACACCTCCGACCTCACCTCCCTACAATCTGTCCGAGGAGGTGAGGGGAATGAGAATAACGCTGGTGTCAACCTTAATAAGTTGCCCCGACCCCTCGGCCGTTCCCGACACGGTTCTGCTCCCGAGCCCCTCATCGTCAGTAGAGGAAGAGGCCGAGGGCGCTGTTCCCTTCCCCTGGGAAGTGTCCCTGGCCTTTTCTTCCAAAGTTAGTTACGTAAACAAATACCTTGCTGATGGTGTAGTGAGGGTAACCATGTCTGACGGTGAAGGAGAGACCTCTACTTCAGGCCGACCGGAGTTTCCGGACTTGGATCCAAAAGGGGGCGCCGGGTCGAAGTTTCCTTTGCCCTCGCTTATGAAGGCCTTTCTCGATGATCCGAGGGGGCAAGCAACTCAATTTCAAATAAGGGATCCTTTCATGTTGGTCCGACCGGAGGCCTTTCACACTGTCCTGACCCCCCTCCGGGTTGTACTGCTGTGTATTACAAATCAATGGAGATGGGGCTCCGCTTTCCTTTGACCCCGTTCGTGAAAGATCTTCTCAACGCCTACAACCTTACCATTAGTCAGATTTCGCCGAACTCCTGGGGGGGCATCATAGCGGTTCAGACAGTCTGCGCCATGCTGAGCGTTCGACCTACCATCACTCTATTCGCAACATGTTCAAGTTGGTCGAGATGATGGCAGGGGAGAATGGTCCGGGCTGGTGGTACTTCCAAGCCCGACAGGGATACAAGGCAGTGCTCGACCTGCCTACCTCCCATAAGGGATTCAGGAGGGAGTTTGCCTTTGTGTTTTTTGGAGGAGACTGGGGGATCCCTACTGTCCGACCAGATGTCGAGCCAAATCATGAGCTGAACTTCAGGGTCCCGGAGATGTCTGAGGAAGAGGCGGTGGCTGCGATCTATATGCAAACCGAGGCCCAAATAGTCCAAGGGGGAGAAGTTTATGTGGCCAGTAATTGGCTATCGAGCTGACGTCTTTTCAAAAATGAGCATCTGGTGTCGGCGGTCGGGCTGAGCCAGAAATTCCCCAAGGGTAATCGGCCGAGGGGGTTGCTTTACTTGCTTTAATGTTTCTTTTTGCATTGTTTTAACTTAGTTTTCTCGGCAACTTCCTCTTTAGCCTATCTTTTGGAATCCGACCCTGAAATGGCTGAGAAACTGAACTATGCTGCGATGAGGGTGACTCAGCTTAAGGCGGAGCTGAAAGCGAAGAAACTTGGCGTTCTTACGGCCCCCAAGGTAGGTTTTGCTTTTGTCAAAGTATTACCTGCCCTTTTTGTCCCAATCTGATTTTGGCTTTTTGCAGGATCCCTCGAAGCCAAAGGCCTCGAAAAAGAGAAAGGAGCGGGCTCCCGAGAAGGTTGCCCAAACCGAGAAGGCTCTGGCCAAGGCCCAAGCTGAAAGGGCGAAAAAGGCAAAATCGGTGGAAGTTAACAGTCCCCGACCAGAGGGGCAGGCCGAGCAGCTGGAGGAAACTCGGATTTCCCTGCACTCAGATGATTTCCGCCCTATTCAGAGTCCTCAGTACACCCCTTCCACTCCTCGTCGGGGGCCGACCGACGATCCTGAGGAGTTGAGCTTGGCCTTGGCAGTCTTTTGCCGAGCTGGGCATCCGTGGGCTGGATACTCGTTGGTCCAATGCGATCGACTGCCTGTACTGCGCCGCCGACTAGGAGCATATCAATGCCACCAGCGGTCATCGGGAAACCGATGACCTGTTTAGGTGCTGGGTTGAGGTATGCGTCCGCTAGTTATTCTTGCATTTAGTTTTTGCGTCTCTCTGAGCATGTTTCCCTTAGGATGTAAATTGTTTCTGTTTCAGTTTTCTGCCCGGTTGGCTAATGTGGCCAAGAATCGGGTCCATTTGGCCGAGGAGGTGGCGGACTTGCAGGGCAAGGGCCAGACGCATTAGAACGAAGTTTACGCGGCCAAGGAAGGCCAAAGATTTGCCGAAGCCAAGCTG
Organism: Beta vulgaris subsp. vulgaris; assembly: GCF_026745355.1. Taxonomy (NCBI): domain Eukaryota; kingdom Viridiplantae; phylum Streptophyta; class Magnoliopsida; order Caryophyllales; family Amaranthaceae; genus Beta; species Beta vulgaris. Next base: position 31,752,643 of record NC_079204.1, read on the forward strand.
GCCAACGCCGACCAGTGCATTAAGAGGGACCAGGAGGACATCCAGAAGGAAAGGGATGGATGGGCTCGGACGAAGGCCGTGCTGATCAAGGCTCGGGAAGATGCTGAGGTGGCCAAGCTGGCTGCCGAAAAAGGGATGGTTGAGGCTCTGAGTAAGGTTGCCGAGCTGAATACCAGATTGGCGGAGCTAGAGGCACCCCCATCTTCTGAGGACGAATGGTTTGCAGCCTGGAAGAAGTCTAAGGCCTGCGAAAACTTCGTCAATCAAGTGGGCTCGACCGCCTAGAAGATGGGGGTGGATGACGCCCTTAAGCGGATGAAAGCAGCTTTGGCCAAGTCTCATCCATCCTTTCTTGGGCCAAGGCGATGGCGAGCTATCAGGCCTTGCTGGAGGAGGAAGATCGGGCCATCCTCGCTGAGCTCAACATTGGCCTCTCCGATGAGGAAGAGGATGCTGCAGAGGAGGTTGTCGGGGAAGATTAGTAGCCTGAGGTGGCGCGGTCCGAGGAGCTGACTGGTAGCACCAATGAGCAGATCGACCCCCCCAGTTGCTTAGGCTTTTAATTTTTTCCTTTTGTATTAGTTGGCTTTGGTAGTACCAACCCTTTAGCTTGTAACCAACTTATTATATGAATGAACTGTCTTTTTTAGTCCGACCACTTCTGAGTTTGTCAATTGCAATTACTAACATTATGCTCAAGTATAAGTCATGTTTCGATAGAGTTGATCGGAATCGACTAATTGACACCAAAAATTGGAATTGACTGGTTAAGTCTATGCATGAAAATTGAAACTGACTGGTTAAGTCTTTTAACATAAATTGAAACTGACTGGTTAAGTCTTCAAATACATCTGACCTTAAATGGTCCGAGCAGTTACATGCCACACTTAGCCAGTTTACATCATATATATATATATATATATATATAGGCCCCAATTGTAATTGACGAACGTTAGACATATAACTTCTTGAGGTTGTCCGAATTCCATGGCCGAGCAAGTGGAATGCCTTCGGGGTTTTCCAGTTGGAATGTACCAGGCTTGATCACTTTGGTGACTTTGTAAGGACCATCCCAGTTAGCCCCCAACTTGCCTTTTAGGTGTGAGAGCCCGGTTGCCTCAACCTTCCTGACCACCCAATCCCCGAGCTGGATTGGCCTCGTTTTAACTCGGCGATTGAATTGCCGAGTCACTCTCTGTTTGTAGTGGATCGACCTTAGCAAGGCATTGCCATTTGTTTCTGGTAGCAGGTCGAGGTTAACAGGCTTTTCTTCTTCGTTTTTCTCGAAGTTATAGAAGGTGATCCGCGGTGATGGGATGCCAACTTCTACAGGTAGGAACGCTTCACTACCATATACCAGACCGAACGGGGAGTTCCCAGTTGCTTCTTTTGTAGTTGTCCGAGCGGACCAGAGAACTCCAGGTAGGTCATCTACCCAAGCCCCTTTTGCTGCATCTAAGGACTTTTTGATCCCTTTGAGAACTATCTTGTTGGCAGCTTCAGCTTGACCGTTGGTTTGCGGTCGGGACACTGCTGAGAACCTGGTATGTATGCCGAAATGAGCACAATATTCCCGAGTTGGTCCGCTATGGAATTGCCTACCATTGTCTGATACTAGGGCCCTGGGTACCCCAAACCTTGTAATTATTTTTCTCCAGATGAAGGCTTGCACTTGTTTGTCAGTGATGGAGGCGAGTGGCTCGGCTTCTGTCCACTTGGTGAAATAGTCTATTGCCACTATCAAGAACTTGCATTGACCCGAGGCTAGAGGGAAGGGACCGAGGAGGTCCATACCCCATTTGTCAAATGGTAGAACTTCTTGGATGGAGGTGAGGGGGGTGGCTGGAGCTCTAGGAATATCCGAGTGAATTTGGCAGGAAGGGCACCTCTTCACCAGCTCTTGTGCATCTGCCTTGAGAGTAGGCCAGTAATATCCTGCCCTTAGAGCCATCCCAGCTATAGTTCTTCCTCCCTGATGGCTACCACACACCCCTTGATGTATCTCCCTTAGAATGTAGTTTCCTTCTTCGGGGGTTACGCATTTCAGGAGGGGATGCGTGTATGATTTTTTGTATAGCTGTTCATCATGCCATAAGAACCAACCTGCTCGATGCTTGATCTTCTCGGCCTCCTTGACCTATGTTGGGAGGATTCCATCTCTCAAATACCCGACCACTTCGTCAATCCAGGTGGATGTCCGATCTAGGACCAGCTGCTCCTTGACATTTATGCTGGGTTGGCGAAGTACCTCCCACATGATAGTTCGAGGAGCTGACCCTTCTGCTTAGCAGGCCATACGAGCTAGGGCGTCGGCTTGCTGGTTTTCCGACCTCGGTATGTGGCTGATGTGGAAATGAGAGAGCTTTTTGACGAATTCCTGGGTTCTGGCTAAGTACATCCTCATGTTGGCTTCCTTGGCCTCGTATTCTCCTGAGACCTGACCCACTATGAGTTGGGAATCCGACCGAGCTACAACCGCTGTAGCTCCCGCCAGAATGCAGAGCTGAAGCCACAAGATGAGAGCCTCATACTCTGCTTCGTTATTAGACCCAGGAACTCAAATTTAATAGCATATTCCATCTTTTCTCCGACCGGAGGTTTGAGCACTAGCCCTACTCCGCACCCCGACTTGGTGGAAGAACCGTCAACGAACAACTCCCACTCCTCTCTTTGGCCGACCAGGGGCCGAGTTGTGCATTATGTTATGAAATCAGCCAAGGCCTGGGCTTTTATGGCCATCCTCGGCTCATATTCCAAACCAAAGTCAGCCTGTTGATTGGCCCAATCTGTTATCCGACTGGAGTGGTTTATACTCTCAATGACTTTGCGGAGAGGCTGCCCGGTGAGGACTTTGATCTGGTGGGCCTGGAAGTAGGGCTTCAGTTTTCGACTAGCCATGACGAGGGCGAAGACCATCTTCTCCACCTCACTATATTTTGCTTCTACCCCTCGAAAGGCATGGCTGATGAAGTAGACTGGGTGCTGTGTCCCTTCCCTTTCGGCCACCAGCACAGCGCTGAGGGCGTATTCTGATACTGCCAAGTAAATGAACAATGTTTCCCCCGGTAAGGGTGATATGAGCTTCGGAAGCGTCGAAAGGTGCTGTTTGAGGGAGGTGAAGGCCTGCTCAACTTGCTCATCCCATGTGAATTCTTTTCTCTTAAGGGCCTTGAAAAAGAACAGGCTCTTGTCAGCCGACCGGGATAAGAATCGTCCGAGTGCAGCTAGGCAGCCAGTGAGGCGCTGCACTTCTCAGACATTCTGAGGGGATTTCATCTCGAGCACTGCCTTGATCTTATCGGGGTTGGCTTCAATACCTCTTTCATCCACCAGAAATCCGAGGCACTTACCCCCTTTTACCCCGAAGACGCATTTCTTAGGGTTGAGCATCATGCGATACTTCCTCAATGTGCTCAGCGTCTCCCTCCGGTCGGCCGGATGATCGGAATGGGCTTTGCTTTTAACTATCATGTCGTCGACATACACCTCTATGTTCCGACCCAACTAATCACTAAAAATTTTGTTAACTGTCCGTTGATAGGTAGCCCCAGCATTTTTCAGACCGAATGGCATCATCTTGTAACAATAGACCCCTTGAGGGGTGGTGAAGGCGGTATGTACCCGATCGTGCTCTGCCATCGAAATCTAGTGATAGCCTGCGTTGGCATCCATGAAGCTTAAGAGGGCATGACCAGCCGTAGAATCGACTAGCCTATTAATTTTGGGCAGAGGGTGGTTATATTTCCGACAAGCCTTGTTCAGGTCTGTGAAATCCACACACATGCGCCATGCCCTGCTCGGCTTCTTGACCAGTACTACGTTGGCTAGCCATTCCGAGTACTGACATTCTTCTATGAACCCTGCTTCGAGTAGCTTTTTGACCTCGACCGCAGCAGCTTTGCATCTTTTAGGGCCTTGATGCCTTAGTTTTTGCTTGACTGGCTTGTACCCTTCCTTTATGTTGAGTTCATGGCACATAATTTTGGGGTCAAGACCAGACATTTCTGAGGCTTCATAAGCGAACAAGTCTTGATACTCTCGGAGCACCTCTACTACTTGTGCTCTTGTTTCTGGGTTTAGGGCCTTGCCCACCCTCACAGTCCGACCGGGTTCTGCCCCGATCACTACTTCTTCGTCTTCCTCAGCTGGCTGAGGTCGTTCGTATTGCTGGGGGTTCTCTGTGACGTATACCCCGAGGTTTTTTGGTGAACCTTCTTCTCTTTTCCTCTTCTTCGAGTCCTCTTGGACGTCGATTTCAGCTCTGTGCTTCAAGCTGTTAACATGACATTCTCTTCCGGCTTGCTGATCTCCTTGTATTTTTCCGACCTTCCCTTCATCTGTTTCGAACTGCATAAGGAGTTGGTAGGTAGGGGGATGTCGACCACTAGGAAGTCAATCGGTAGGCTTCTTCCTTTGCCCTTCTCGCCCATCCGAGTGGGGAGCTTAGTCGATCCAACTAGATGCACAAAGTTACCCTCGAAGCCTATGAGTGGCTGGTCGAGGGGTGTGACATCCTTCTCATTATACTTCAGCTTTTTCAGGCACTCCAGAGTGATAATGTCAGCTGATGACCCACTATCAACTGACACACGCTTCACCTGGGAATTGCCCACTTTGAGCTCGATGACCAGGGGGTCATTGTGGGGTACGCTTACCGACCGGCTAGACTCCCCGAACGTCATTATGGGGCAGTCCGACCGGCTCGGCTTGACTTCCAGCACTTGATGCTTAAGGTTTTGGAGGTGGGATTTTCTAGCTCGGCCGGTTAGGCCTCCTAGGGCGAAGCCATCTGCTATAACACCGATGAAACCCTCCGTATCCCCACTATTAGACTGACCGACGTTCTGCTTCCCCTTCTATTCGCTGGTGTGCTTGAGGTAGCGGTTCGGTTTCCCCTGGTCAGCCAGGTTATCCAGACCTTTTTTCAGCTCTCTGCAATCTTTTGTGGTATGACCACATTCTCGGTGGTATTCGCACCACTGGGTCTTATCTCGCCGATAGGCCGAGGTTCGGATAGGCGGGGGATGAGGTAACATAGACTTGTTTTTGATGTCCAAATAAATTTCTCTCTGATTCTTTTTGAAACGGGGGTCGTTCCCATGGTCTGTAAATCTGGCTGATCCCTATGGCCGCCCTCTTCTTTTCTCTTCTTACTTCCTTCTTCCGAGTGACGACAGATGTCCGCCGCTTGGATAAATCTCTGGGCCCTCGCCATGGCCTTTGAGAAGGTTTTCACCTCGCTTTCGGCTAACGTCCATTTGAGCCGGCTAGGCTGCAGCCCGGACATGAGAGCAACGAACGCTACTGCATCCTGTTGATCAGACACCTTCAGAGATTCTTCTTTGAATCTTTTTATGTAGTCGGCTAGACTCTCATTGTTTTCTTGTTTGACCCCCATGAGGTGCAAGCTAGTCTTCTTTTGCCTCTTTTCGGCCACGAACTGATGGGTAGACATATCTTCGAGTACCGTGAAATCAGTGATGATTTCGGCCTGCAGCTCTTGAAACCAATTTAGCGCGAGCCCCTTTAGTGTGGTGGGGAAGAACCGGCACCATGTTGCCTCGCAGTTGGTCTGCACACTCATCTGGGCCTTGTAAGTGGCCATATGATCTTCCGGGTCGGTTAGACCCGCAAATTGCTCAATCATGGGTGTTTTGACTTTTCCTTGGGTAGGGGTGTCAATGATGTCTCAACTGAACAGGGTCATGAACTTTAAGCTTTCATTGCTCAGTTTTGGAGGCTTGGATTGCGCCGAGTCGCCTTGTTCTTCTCGCTGAGCTGCTTTTCGATCCAGGAGCTGGCGGGCGTCATACCCCTGACTACGACGCTTCTCATTGAGGAAGTGCCGAGCATCCTCTAGATTGCGGCGAGGGTTGCCTCTCGGCGATTTAGAGATGTGGGTTTCCTCTAGTTTGAGGGCCGATTCACGGCGGGCTGACCTCTCTCTAGGTTGCCGATCATCTTGCCTTGATGGCTCTCTTTGGGACCGAACCGGCTCCTTGGTTGCTGACCTTTGCCGGTTAGGCTGGCCACGAGCAGAGCGGGGGTCGTGTTCTTCCCTCTTGGATTGTCTCAGGACATCATCCCGTTGCTGGAGGTTGAGCTGATTCTGACCTTGTCGCTGCTGAAGGGTAGTCAGCATTTGCATAATGCTTTGTTGTAGGCTCTGCTGCAGCTGAGCTGCTATGAGTTCTATATCGGTTGTGAACAAGGGTTGGGGGTCAACATGCTGTATTTCCCGAGAGGGGGATGGCTGATACTCTTGAGATAGTTCCAGGTTAGGGTCCAATGTATGAACTGAGGGAGATCGGGTTCGTGCTGACCTCCTATGCTGTGGTGAAGGTTTTCTCTCGGACCTTTGGGGTTGAGTAAATTGTTTGTTACGGGCATTTTTGGATGGTGCCATAGCTGAATAGCAATGGGGTTAAGTCCTGCTGAGAAGCAAATGAACTTTTGCTGAGTGGTGGCGAAGCAACTTTTTGTACTATCCCACAGACGGCGCCAAACTGTTTCTGTCTAGAAATTAAGGTTAATGGTCTGTGCTGAGCAAGTTCTTAAGTCTGAGCAGAGCTGGTTAACTGTTCACCGGAATCCTGCAAAACCCAGAAAACTGCCCCGGGGGTTGTTCTGGGATCGCCCCTCCGACGCTCAAGTCAGTTGATGATTGAGGTAGAGAGAGTCTAGAGTGAGAAACTCAAGTTAGTTAGGTGAGAATTCAATACCTTTGCATTGATGTGACAAGAGGTATTTATAGTGGTGAGAACCCCTAGGAAAAGGTGTGCCGGATGGGACAGCTCACCTAGGGATTGGTGGTGACACCTTTCCAAGAGTGATTCCTGTGGGACCCTTGAATCTCCCATTGCTTGCTAGCCATGCTATAACAGGTGGGACCCACGGAGCTTAGGTGGCGGTGCCACATGGCACATGACTCTTAGGAGGATTTAATGGGCCCAAACACTTACTATGAAAAAGTAGGATATATGAAGAATAATCCATTCTGAACAGGTCATCAGATTATTACTAACACTTTGAATGATAATCGAAAAGTTACATCAAACATGTTGCGCTATTAAGCACAATCTGAACATATGATTTGACGATTCTGTGGTAGTTGGCTAGTTGCACATGAAGGAATATGTCCTTAGACATTTCGACAATTACTAAATATAAATGGGAATGTTATTTTGAAGATAATAAAGTTAATTATTTAGTAATCATATTTTCTTGGTAGAGAATAAATATGATTAATAGGACAATATTGATCGGGCCTATAAGTAAATAGATTAATCCTACGAGGTCCCACAATGTAGCACAAATTGGAAAAAGTAATCCAAATAGGATTAGGATTGTGCGGGTCCAGAGGGGAATAGAAGGAGAATTAGTTCTCCTAACTAGCCTATGACTCTTATATTATAGATAGGATATAAAAGGGTTTAGATGACAAGTTAATCAGTTTGTTTCTTTTCACTAGAGAGATAAAGAGAAACCCTAGATCTATTTCCTAAATCGGCGCCTATACCATCAAAAGCAAGAGGATTTATACTCTCCCGTTCTAGCATACGTTGGTGTTCAACCGATGCTCGTGGACTGATTAGAGGAGCAATAATTGGGGATCTTCAATCTTCAAAGCTTGCATACAACAGAGAAATCATGCTACAAAGGTTTAATTCTTAATCCCTATTGAACGACTCATGTGTTTGATTATGTATGCGATCCTATGATAGATGTTAGGAAATTGTTTCCTGAAATTCCGCTATTTACATCGATAAATTCCTACAGTGGTATCAGTTTTGCCTAATTCATAATATTAACATGATCATGTTATTGTATGCAAAGTTATTATTTTCATTCAATTAAGGCATGTTTTATTTATGGCTTGATTTTGCATAATTAATATTTGATATTAATTAATTAGAAATTATAAATAATTGATTTATTTGTGATTTATGCTCAAATAATTTTATAAAGGTTCGAAAATTTTATGCCATGGTCGAAATAATTTTTTTTTTTCACTCTAAAATTTTCGGAATTTTATAAGAATATTTGTTAGTTTTAAAATTATTCAATGTCTAATTTGATTAGTCATTGAAATAATTTGTTAACAATTAAATATTGATTTTTAATTTGTTAAATAAATCTAATTTTCATCACCCACATAGATCTAAAATATTATGATAGCTGAAAATAAGTTTCGGATTTTTTCATTAATTTTTAAAATTTTATCATACTTCCTCCGTTTTTTTTAGATGTTACATTTTTGAAAATTTGGGTTCCCTAGGCAAAATTTGAAGGAGTGATTAGGAGAGAATAAGGGTAGGGGATTAAGCATTGCACATGGGGTTTAAGGGAAGGGAGGAGAGAGAAAAAAGGACCACAACTTGGTTCTCCCCACCCCAGTAGCCCAGCAAACTCCCACCACCACCCCACCACCCACCCGAAAGTCCCACCCCACCCACCTGAAAACCTCACCCAGCCACCCAAAACCCCACCCCACCCGCCAAAATCCCCACCCACCCACCCGAAAAGCCCACCCACCCACCGAAAAGCCCACCCCACCCACCGAAATACCTACCCACCCACCCGAAAACCCCACCCAGCCTTGCGAAACCCCACCTCTACCGCCGAAAACTCCACCCCAGCCTCGAAAACCCCACCTCTACCGTCGAAAATGGAGGACATGTGGTTTTGCGCGAAGAAAATTGCGTGGTTTTCGGTGGGTGGGGGTGGTGGGGTCGGGTTTTCGGGTGGGTGGGTAGGGATTTTCGGGTAGGTGGGGTGGGGTTTTGGGTGGCTGGGTGGGATTTTCGGGTGGGTGGGGGATTTCGGGTGGGTGGTGGGGTGGTGGGGTGGTGGTGGGAGTTTGCTGGGCTGCTGTGTCGGTGGGTAAGGAGGCTGTGAGGTGGGGGAAGGGATTGGGCAACTGAGGTGGTGGGGGAGGGGTGGTGGAAGAGAAGGGAGGAGGTTTAATTAATTTAGATTAGTATATAATAAGGTTAAATTAAGTGAGTTTAATTTTGATTAACCCTTATAAGTAAGGTAAGTGAGTAATTTTACAGCATAAAACTTTCCAATTTCGGAAAAAAAAGTGTAACATCTATTTTGAAACATGCAATTTAAGGAAAGTGTAACATCTAAAAATAACGGAGGAAGTATTATTAATGAATTATGGTTAAATTTTATGTGTAATTTGATTATTCATAAATTTTAAGGATAAAAATTAATATATTTCATTTTATTTGTTATATTATTTCAGTAGATCACCCTAAAAATTATTTTCGAAATTTTTAGATTTTAATTGTTAATTTTTCTGAATTATTTGGATATAATTTGATTTTTTCCTTCTCTTGAAATTCTTGTTAGATTTAATGTTTAATGGAGATTACTCATTCAAATATAATCTCAACAACTTTTAAATTTTTTTGATGGATTCAAAATTTTTGGAAATAATTTTCGGATTTTTCCACTTTTTTCCAAATTTTTATCATATTATTAATGAATTTTGTTAAATTTCATGTTTAATTTGATTATTCATAAAATTTAAAGATAATAATTAAAATATTTGATTTTATCTGTTAAGGTAATTCATTAGATCACCTAATAATTATTTTCAAATTTTTCGGAATTTAATTGTTAATTTTTTGAATTTTTATAGTAATTTAAATTTTTGTCCTAATTTTGAATTCTTGTGAGATTTAATGTTTAATGGAGATTATTCATTCAAATCTAATTTGAACAACCTTTAAAATTTGTTCAAAATTAGTGGATTGATTCAAAGCTTCTACCACAGAATTTTCGAATTTTATAACCTAATTAATATCCTAGATCTTTAATTAATTGTTAAATAAAGATATCTTTTAATGTAAAAGTAATTGTTACAAAATTAAAGAGGAAGTCATGGCTGGGTGGTCCCACCACTGTTGGTGGAGCCACGGTAGCTGGAGGAGTGCCGGAATGTGGTGGCGCAGAAGGGCGGAGACACCATGGCAGAATCACGCACGTTTGACATGCGGTGGATCGAGCTACTGGCCTAGAAAGGCTGCTCGCTTTAAACTGCCGGCTTGAAACGCGTCTGCGGTATTGTGATGGGCGCGGGGGATTGCCGGCAACTTTCGACGTGTTTGTCGAAGATTCGTCGGCGGTGAGGGTGTGTGTGCAATGCTGGCCGTGTGCTGGCATTCCGTGGAGCGAGGTTGGTTGATTTTTCTAGCGTTTTTTTTTTCTTTTGCATGAAGATGATGAGTTTTAAAACTCATATATCTTTTGGTTGTTGACTGGAAGTCTTAAGCTGCTGGTAAATGGTCAAAGTCAACATTAAAAAAATTGTTTTAAAGAAAATATGATTTTCCAAGGTTGAGCATAAATCCCAAAAGTTTCCTATTTTGCAAATTTGTGAATAATAGTGATTATTGCCATTTTTAAATAAGTAATGGAACGAAAATAATAAAGTGTTCTAAATAATTTCTAGCTTAAATTTGTTAAGTTTTATGATTATTATGGAAAGTTTTATTTGCTTATTAATTGTTAATAAGTAAATAGTATGTGCTTATTTTATTTTGATATTATAAATACGTGGATGTTTAATATAATATGTGTAATATTATATTTTTCATATTATGACTAGTATGGCCCAAATTAGGATAGTAAATACGATGTGAATCGTTATATTTGAATGTAAATTAAATACGATATGCAAATCGTTTGTATTTTTGTAACTTTAAATTTTAGCTATTTATTTAATTCAATTATGTAATGAAGCATGATCCAAGGAGTTTCAAGGATGGTGATCCATGGAGATTCAAGGGAGGATTCATGAAGATTAGTTATTTTCCTAAGGATAGGGGCCATACTAGATCATTTCAATTATAACTTTTAGAACTTGAAGATGAGCAACAAACGACATGATACTCCATGCAAAGTCACTCAACCTAGTGAGGTAGAAACGTTTTCTGTTGTTCCCCAACGTCGGTCTAGTAGAAGGATGCGTTAAAGAGATATATTGATTTCCTTTTGACTGAAAGTTCTGAAATAACGATTTTAGAATCAGAAGAACCTACTAGCTACAAAGATGCTTTGGATAGTCAAGACTCCGAAAGATGGCTTGAGGCCATGAAATCTAAAATGGATTCCATGTCTGAAAATCAAGTATGGGACTTGATTGATTTGCCTGATGGGGTAAAACCCATTGTATGCAAATGGATTTTCAAGTTGAAAGCAGATAAGGATTGAAACATTAGTGTTTTCAATGCAAGGTTGGTTGCGAAAGGTTTCAAGCAAATTCATGGTATTGACTACGATGAAACATTCTCACCAGTAGGGTAGCTGAATTCCATTAGGATAATCCTTGCGATTGCTGCCTTTCATGACTATGAAATACGTCAAATGGATGTCAAAACCGCTTTCTTAAATAGGTTCTTGAAATAGGATGTGTACATAACACAACCTTAAGGTTTTGAAGATCTATGGAAGCTTAAGAAGTCCATTTATGGACTAAAACAAGCATCAAGGAGTTGGAACCTCAGATTTGATGAGGAATCTTGTGTACAAGAAGTTAAGTGGGAGTAATATTACCTTTTTAGTCTTGTATGTGGATGACATACTTCTCATAGGAAATGATAAAACCATGCTTGAGTCAGTCAATGAATGGCTTAAAAAAAATTATTTCTGTATGAAAGATCTAGGAGAGGCAGAGTACATATTGCGTATAAAGATCTATAGAGATAGATGATGTGAAATCAGATACCAATTAAGAGGTATTACTAAGACTAATCTCAATTACAACAAAGGAGAGATTCATGGTTTAAAGATTAGTGCTAATGTGATCATGCTAAGCAACGAAGGAGGAGAAGCTAAGGAAGGAAGAAAGCAGCTGCCCAAGGGTGTTGGTGAGGTGTGTACTTGAGGTGCTTATGATTAATTAGTGTAATTAAGCCTTAAACATGCTTTATGTTCACTAATTGTATTCATTAGCTACTTAGCTCCAAAATTAGTTTTTGTAACGTTTTGTTGTAAACCGGTTCTAGTATTGTTTAGCTTAGTTTAAGTTGTAACATGGGATGTGTAACATATGCTATAGCAAGCTCCTAGCTCACTCATGAAGGAGCTTAACCCCACTTACAGCATTGAAGCCAATTACAAGCTTTCCCTCCTAGCTAGGAAAGCTCCTTATCTGCTTAACTCTTTCTAGGCGCCACATCTGATGTATTTGGCATCCAAATGATGAGTTCTTTGCATGTTGGAGATATCTTCATGTGAAGGAAAGGTTCTCATTGGTTTCCTTCTCTTGAAGCACGTACCAAGTTAGTCTTAGGTATGCTGATTTCGGCTGCTCTAGGAGATCTTTTGTAGTATTTTTGTTTTGTTTAATCTCCTTAGTGTATTAGACTTAGTATATTTTATAGTAAGTCTTTTAAGCCATGTACTACATATATTTAACTTGAAACATGAATGAGAAGGAGATTTTTGAGGTTGCTAAACAAGCTTAGAAAACCGTTGTGTTTAAAGACTAAAAACCGAGTGTTTTTAATCTACTTTGCATGAATTACTTGGGAGGTAAAACTACAAGTATTCAATCCAATGAACAAGATTTGAGAGTGATTCACTTATTTGGTTAATTAAAACTCTTAGTTAAGGTTGAGAGTGGAGATTCACTTCCTTAATTAAAACCGAATTAGAAGCTTAAAGAGGAGTCTTTTAGTTTGTAATTCATCTTATCCTAAACACTACTCTTCATAAGAGGTGTGTTTGTTTCAAGTGGTATCAAGAGCTTAGTTCTGAAAAGGGAGACGAGCTGAATAATGATGCTAGAAGAGATGCCATGTTAGAAGCTCTAGCTAGGCAAAATGAAGCATTACAAGAGATGATAACCCAATTAACTTTTGAAATGTTCAAGAAGAAAACTAATGAGGAAGAAAGGAGTTCTAAGGCTGATGATAGAGGGTTAAAGATAGAAGTTTCGGAGTTTGATGGAAAAAGTGATCCAGAAGTATACCTTGAATGGGAACGATCATTAGAACGTTTCTTTGAATATAAAGATACTCCTAATGAGAGGAAATACAAGGTAGCTGTTTTGAAGTTAACCAAATATGCATCAATTTGGTTAGAAGGCGTGAAGAGGCAAAGGGTGAAGGAGAACAAATCCAAGATTGCTACATGGGCGAAATTGAAGAAGTAATTGAGGAAACGTTTTGTGCCAACTAACTACCAGCAAAATCTGTATGTTAGATCGTCTACACTCAAGCAAGGCGCCATGTCTATGGAGGAGTACATCAAAGAGTTTGAGAAGCTTTCCATTGTGTGTGAAATAGAAGAGATGGAGGAGCAAAAGCTAGGTCGATTACTAGGAGGCCTAAATGAGGATGTACGAGAGAAAGTGGAGGTGTATCCATACCTTACTTTCGATGAAGCTCGCAAAGTGGCTCTCAAAATTGATGTCCAAAAGAAGAAATCAGAGTTAAGTAGGACTCATTCAAAGCCATTTAGGACTTTTAAATCGTTTTTCCAATCTGATTGTGCTACTAAAAGAGTCATGACTATAAGGGATGTAGAGGAGATAGATGAATTGGAAAAAGCATCTCTTTTAGAGATAGAACATGATAAAAACGAAAGTGAGGAGGAGGATGTATGTAATCCAGAAATGGAGGGTGAAACTATGGTTCTTAGAAGGTCCTTGTATTCTAATGTTGTGGCTGAAAATGAGGGATGTAGAGGAGATAGATGAATTGGAAAAAGCATCTTTTTTAGAGATAGAACATGATAAAAACGAAAGTGAGGAGGAGGATGTATGTAATCCAGAAATGGAGGAGGATGTATGTAATCCATAAATGGAGGGTGAAACTTTGGTTCTTAGAAGGTCCTTGTATTCTAATGTTGTGGCTGAAAAGGAGGAACAAAGAGAAACCATTTTTCATTCTAAATGCTTAGTGAATAAAAACCTATGCACTTTGATCATAGATGGTGGTAGTTATACTAATGTTGCTTCAACTGAACTTGTAGAGAAATTAGCACTAACTACTATTAAACATCCACATCCTTATAAACTGAAATGGTTAGATGATGATAGTGAAGTAAGGGTGAAAAATAGAGTTTTACTCACGTTTTCAATTGGAAATTATGAAGATGAAATTCTATGTGATGTAATTCCTATGACTGCTTGTCACGTTTTACTTGGTAGACCTTGGCAATTTGATCGAAAAGTTATGCATGATGGTGCTACTAATGTGTATAAGGTGAATAAGGATGGAAAAATCAAAACTTTACTACCATTACCCCCTTCAAAAATCCGAAACACAAAACCTAAACCAAAGGAGAACCTAGTGTGTGGGAGTGTGTTTTTGGGAGAAAAAGATTCGAGAGGGAATTGGAGACTAATCATGTTGTGTATGTGCTGGTTGCTAAGGAGGTGAATGAAGGAATGGAGGTGGAAGATCCGAATTTGAGGGAGTTATTGGAGGAGTTTAAGGATAAGGTTCCTAGTGAACTACCACCTGGCCTACCCCCTAAACGTGGAATTGAGCATCAAATTGATCTCATTCCCGGAGCACCAATTCCAATAAGCATTTCTATAGATGTAATCCCAAAGAAAGTGAAGAATTACAAAGCCAAATTAGTGAGTTGATGATGAGAGGCTACGTGAGGGAGAGTAAGAGCCCTTGTGCTGTTTCGGCTCTACTTGTGCCAAAAAAGGATGGAACATGCACTAGTTGAATAAATGCTTATTGCTGCGATCATAAAGTGGCCTGTTGCGGCGGTTTTGGCCGCGCAACAATTAAGGGGGCAGCAATAGGTAATAAATATATTGCTGCGGTTTTAAACCACAGCAATATTTGAACATATTGCTGCAGTTTCTATGTAAAACCGCAGAAATAATTTCTTTTTTTAATATTAAATATATAGGTCTATTGCTGCGGTTTCTTCCCAAAACCGCAGCAATAGTTGCCTAGCAGGTTAAATTTTTTTTTTTTCATTACTCAAAGTGTAAATTTTTTTATAGTTATAGTACATTATAGTATAAACATAACTACAACAATTACTGCATGCTAAACAAATTCATTCACCACATTCATATCAAAATCAAAATTACAAATTCATGAACTCTAACATAAAATTCATTCCAAAAAATATAAAACATCTGCCAGCCTTGTTGGCCCAGTAGATAGCCTCGTTTAATTACAAAAAATATATTAAAAAATAAAAAATTAAAAATCAAAAAAAATCCTAAACAAACAAATCTAAGAAAAAAAAAATGAAAAAAAAACAGAAATAGAACAAAGAGGATCGAACCTCATCACTGATAACGAAAAAAAAAACGACGAGAAAAAAAAACGAAAAGAAATTCTGCTTTTTATATGGTATAGTGAACGACGAGAAAAAATAAAAGAAATTCAGATTTGGATCGAACGACGGAGTAGAGGAGGCACGAACACTCTGGTCGAGGCCGGTGGACTTGGCGGCTTCGGTTCGAAGGCTGACGGGAGCGGTCGAGGCTGGTGGACGACGAAGATAGCGTCGCTCCGTTCGAGGTTGACGTGATCAGTGGAGTTTGGTGGAAACGCCGGTGAAGGTTGAGGGAGAACGTGTCGCTCCGTTTGAAGGGAGCAGTGAAGTCTGGTGGGGAGTCCGATGGAAACGCCGTTAAAGGTTAAGAGGGATGAGAGATGAGAGAAAAGTGAAGTTGAGAGAGAGAAGAGAGGTTGAGACAGATGAGAGAAAACAGAAAAGAGTCGTTGAGAGAGAGAAGAGAGGTTGAGAGAGATGAGAGAAAACAGAAAAGAGACGCTGAGAGAGAGAAGAGAGGTTGAGAGAGAGAGGGTTGAGAGAATGGAAGGGAAACGACTGGCTGTGAGGATTGACAGAATGAGAAGGGAAAAACCCTGACGCGCGTTTGTATATTTTTTTTTATAATATTGCTGCGGTTTTTACCAAGAACCGCAACAATATATTAAAATTTTATTTTTTAATATTATTTTAATATATTGCTGCGGTTCTTGACAAAAACCGCAGCAATATGTCTGGTAAAATAGTCAATGTTTTTTAAATAATTCGGTTGATATCATATTGCTGCGGTTTTAAGAAGAAACCGCAACAATATCTTTATTTCATAATTTATATTTATTTTTACGTGATATATTGCTGCGTGTGGGTAAAACAGCAGCAATATCACCGCATCAATAAGCAATTATTCTACTAGTGATGGAGGATGTGTATTGATAGTCGTGCTGTGAATAACATAACCATAAAATACAGATTTCCCATCCGTAGTTTAGATGACATGTTAGATGAGTTGAGTGGCTCCAAGGTGTTTTCGAAGATTGATTTGAGGAATGGATATCATCAAATATGCATGAGAGAAGGAGATGAGTGGAAGTCGGCTTTCAAAACAAAGTATGGGTTGTATGAGAGGCTGGTTATGCCATTTGGTCTCACAAATTCCCCTAGTACGTTCATGAGATTCATGAATGAAGTCCTTAGGCCATTTTTGGGAAAGTTCGTGGTTGTTTATTTGGATGACATTCTTGTTTATAGCTCTGACAATGATGTTTGTTTGAATCACTTACAATAATTTTTCGAGGATCTAAGAGAGCAAAAGCTCTATGGCAAGATTGAGAAGTGCACGTCCATGCAAAGGGAGATTGGTTTTCTTGGTTTCATTATTTCAGATGAAGGTGTGAAGGTGGATCCATCCAAAGTGGAAGCTATTTCCTCTTGGCCGGTTCCAAAGACTATCATTGAGGTGAGATCTTTTCATGGTTTAGCTTCATTTTATAGGAGGTTTATAAATAATTTTAGTACTTTATTAGCTCTATAACTGAATGCACTAAACATGGATGATTTGTATGGAGTGATGCAGCTCAAAGGGCGTTTGAACTTGTAAAAGAAAAGATGTGTAACACGCCTATTCTAGCTTTACCTAATTACTAAGCCATTTTAAGTTGAGTATGACGCAAGTGGAACAGGTATCGGAGTTGTTTTGATTCAATGTAGCACTTCCTAGAACACAAAGAGGGAAAGATTCAATCATGGCGGTGGTGGTCCGTTTCTCAAAAAATGGCACACTTTGTGCCTTGCCATAAAAAAAGAAGATGCTATTAATGTTTTATGTTTGTATTTCAGGGAAATTGTACGTTTACATGGAGTACCAAGAACTATTGTCTCGGATCGAGATGGTAAGTTTTTGAGTCACTTTTGGAGGTCCCTATGGAGGATGATGGGTACTAAGTTGTTGTTTAGTACTTCACACCACCCTCAAACTGACAGTCAAACAAAAGTGACCAATCGAACACTAGGCACCTTATTAAGTGGCTTACTAAGCATGATGGGGAATGATTGGGACGTGAAGTTGTGTCATGCTGAGTTTACATACAATAGAACTCCCACGTTTGCAACCAAACACTCACCATTTGAAGTTGTATATGGAGTAAATCCTTATGTACCTATTGATCTTATTTCTTTGCCTAAAGACTCTTATGTTCATGGAGATGCTAAGAAACAAGCTGAAGCTATGGTGAAGGTTCACAAGGAGATATATACACACCAACATAGAGAAAGCAAATGAGATGTATAAGAAGAAAGCAAATAAGAGTCGAAAGCCTAAGGTGTTTGCTCCTGGAGATTTAGTATGGATTCACTTAAGGAAGGAGAGGTTTCCAAGCAAGAGAAAGCATAAACTCATACATAGAGCTGAAGGGCCTTACAAGGTTCTTGAACGTTTTGGAGACAATGCATACAAGATAGACCTTTCCGGAGACTATGGCATGGCAGCAACATTCAATGTAGGTGACTTATCCCCATACTTAGAAGATGAAGATGTGCTAGAATTGAGGACAATTCCTTTTGAAGAAGGGGAGGATGATGTGAAATCAGATACCAATCAAGAGGTATTATGAGCACTAATCTCAATTACAACAAAGGAGAGATTCATGGTTTAAAGATTAGTGCTAATGTGATCATGCTAAGCAACGAAGGAGGAGAAGCTAAGGACGGAAGAAAGCAGCTGCCCAAGGGTGTTGGTGAAGTGTGTGCTTGAGGTGCTTATGATTAATTAGTGTTAATTAAGCCTTAAACATGCTTTATGTTCACTAATTATATTCATTTGCTACTTAGCTCCAAAATCAGTTTTTGTAACGTTTTGTTGTAAACCGGTTCTAGTATTGTTTAGCTTAGTTTAAGTTGTAACATGGGATGTGTAGCATATGCTGTAGCAAGCTCCTAGCTCACTCATGAAGGAGCTTAACCCCACTTGCAGCATTGTAGCCAATTACAAGCTTTCCCTCCTAGCTTGGAAAGCTCCGTATTTTCTTAACTCTTTCTAGGCGCCACATCTGATGTATTTGGCAACCAAATGATGAGTTCTTTGCAAGTTGGAGATATCTTCATGTGAAGGAAAGGTTCAAATTGGTTTCCTTCTCTTGAAGCCCGTACCAAGTCGGATGGAGCACCCTAGTCTTAGGTGTGTTGATTTCGGCTGCTCTAGGAGATCTTTTGTAGTATTTTTGTTTTGTTTAATCTCCTTAGTGTATTAGACTTAGTATAGTTTATAGTAAGTATTTTAAGCCATGTACTACATATATGTAACTTGAAACATGAATGAGAAGGAGATTTTTGAGGTTGCTAAACAAGCTTAGAAAACCATTGTGTTTAAAGACTAAAAACCGAGTGTT
The DNA here is from genome assembly GCF_026745355.1 of Beta vulgaris subsp. vulgaris. Lineage (NCBI taxonomy): Eukaryota > Viridiplantae > Streptophyta > Magnoliopsida > Caryophyllales > Amaranthaceae > Beta > Beta vulgaris. The sequence goes on from NC_079204.1 coordinate 31,771,299, forward strand.
TTTAATCTACTTTGCACGAATTACTTGGAAGGTAAAACTACAAGTATTCAATCCAAGTAACAAGATTTGAGAGTGATTCACTTATTTGGTTAATTAAAACTCTTAGTTAAGGTTGAGAGTGGAGATTCACTTCCTTAATTAAAACCGAATTAGAAGCTTAAAGAGGAGTCTTTTAGTTTGTAATTCATCTTATCCTAAACACTACTCTTCATAAGAGATGTGTTTGTTTCAATAGATCTAAAAGGTTGATTGAACTTAGGCAAGAGACTTATATTGATAAGGTTCTTGCAAGCTTCATACTAGAAAACTACAAAAGAGGAAAAGCAAGGTTCATACTGAGGATAATATAACAAATCCTCAGACTAAACCGCTTGCTCAACCTAAACTTGAGTGTCATACTAGGGCTATGGGGATTAAGCATATGGGATAATGGATTTAGATTGTGTACTTCATGTTTACAATTGTAAAGAAATTGATTATGCTCTGGATGTTTATCAATAAAAATTCGTTTCTTATTTAATTGTTTGGTTTTGTATTGAATAAAATGCCTAAATAATTTATGTTTTCAAATAGGATTGTCGAAAACGTTTTAATAATGGAACCCTATAAAGTGAACAGAAATCACAATTTATTTAAAGTCCCTAGTCTAAATTACTAGATTGGACATAAGTGATTTATTTAAAAGACTAATATATAATAAATTGATAGCGCGGTTCCATGGGCAATGGAGATATGGAGATGTCTAATTGATTATCTGGATGAATAGTTGATACATTGAGACTTGACCTAATTAGATTCTAAAAGTAGAAAGTACTATATTTAGGGGATTCCTTAGACATAAGTATGTCATCGAAATAACCACAATATAATTACTTTAACTTTGACACTGTTAAATGCCGCATCATAAAAGGAGGTTATAAAGGCAATGGTTAGTGGGCTAAGAATTGAGTGGGAGTAATGGTCATACAAGAGTGGATAAGTCCTCCTATTTAATAGAAATGGTGTCTGGGTCTCTTGATGAGCGAGAACTGAAAAATTGCATGGCCATGCGTAATAGGATTAAAAAGTTAATCCTTATTTGAGCAGTTCGAACTCAACGATCAAGGAGCATAAATTTGAGAATAACATTGTGCTATCAAATTTGACATTAAGTGACTTGAGGAATTTAACATTGCGCTCTTGTCTTCGGACAAGTGGGAGATTGAAGGAATATGTCCTTAGACATTCCGGCGATTACCAAATATAAATAGGAATGTTATTATGAAGATAATAAAGTTGATTATTTTGGTAATCGTATTTTCTTGCTAGAGAATAAATATGATTAGTAAGACATTATTGATCGGGCCTATAACTAAAATAGATTAATCCTATGAGGTCAAATAGTGTAGCACAAGTTGGACAAAGTAATCCAAATTCAGTTAGGATTAGGATTGAGCCGGTCCAAAGGGGAATAGGAAGAGAATTAGTTCTCCTAACCAGCCTATGACTCTTCTATTATATATCTCTATTCTATATGTGAAGAAGGGTAGGACACCAAAATATTAAAATTCCAAATTTGCCCTCAATAAATTAACTCCTTATATAACAAATAAGAAAACTCCAAAAACCACCATGTAATTTTAAAAATATAACCACTAATACACTAGTAGAATTAATGCTATTTGCCGCGGTCAAAAAGTGGCCTATTGCTGCGGTTTTGGGCGCACAACAATTAAGAGGGCAGCAATAGGTATTAATTATATTGCTGCGGTTTTAAACCGTAGCAATATTTGAACATATTGCTGCGGTTTGTAGCCTTAACCGCAGCAATATATTTAATTTTTATTAAAAACTTACAGCGTATTGCTGCGGTTTTGACTAGAAACCGCAGCAATACCTTGGCCTATTGCTACGGTTATTGCCCAAAATCGCAGCAATATGTACTGGTACAGGTAAAATTTTTTATTTTTATTTTTTGAAATTTTGCAATTAAATTTGAAAGATTAAAAACATACCACTAACCCATCCACAATCCATCCAATTCACATACAAAATGAAGCTAAATTACATGAATTTCATTAATATAAAAACCTAAAAAAAAACTAATTATATACATAATACAAAAGATCAAAAAGAAACAAAAATAAGCAACTATTATAGCTTAGACTAATTAAAAAACTATAATAAAGACAAAAAAAAAAAAGAAATTGATCTCTAAAATAACGAAAAAAAATCTAAAAACATATCTAAAATAACGAAAAAAATCTAAAAACATATCTAAAAAAACAAAAAAATTAAAATAAAATCCTACAATAAAAATTCACAGATCTAGAAACGAAAAAAAAGAAAAAAAAAACCAAAAAAAAGGTTCACGCTCGAATAACACCGGAGCTGGTTTTCGAACGAAAATCTCGTTAAGAACGATTGAAAAAAATCAAAAACGATTCATGGCTTTGCTCTTCGCTTGCCAACGATTCATCAACAACACCGGATCTTCGCTCGCCAACAACACCAGATCTTCACTCGCCAGCAACACCGGAGCCGGATCTCATTTGAGAACCCCTTGCTCGCCTCTCGTTCAAGTAGTCAAACTTTTTCAAAATAAAATCGTTGAAACTATATTGCTGCGGTGATATTGCTCGGTCAAGTAGTCAAACTTTTTCAAAATAAAATCGTTGAAACTATATTGCTGCGGTGATATTGCTCGGTCAAGTAGTCAAACTTTTTCATTTGAAAAAAATCAAAAACGATTCATGACTGCGGTGATATTACTCGGTCAAGTAGTCAAACTTTTTCAAAATAAAATCGTTGAAACTATATTGCTGCGGTTTTCTATCGAAACCGCAACAATATGATTATTTTATATATTTTTTTCTTTTTACGTGATATATTGCTGCGTATGGGTAAAACCGCAGCAATATCACCGCAGCAAATAGCATTTATTCTACTAGTGATAAATCCCCAATTAAGAGGGAAAAGTAACTGTGACTAAATACGGCAGAATTAATGTATAATCTTTAGGAAAACTTTGTAAATATTTTTTTATAAGTCATCGCAATTAATTTAGTTTTGATAACGATTTCGCACGTATAGCGTGCATATAAGACTAGTAGGATATAATATTAGAGTTTAGGTGACAAGTTAATCAGTCAGTTTCTTTTTACTAGAGAGAGAAAGAGAAACCCTTGATCTAGTTCCTGAAACCGGCCCCTATACCATCAAAAGCAAGATGATTTACACTATTCTGTTCTAGCAAACGTTGGTGTTCAACTTTGCTCGTGGACTGATTAGTGGAGCAACACTTGGAGCTCTGGGATCTCCTAAGCTTTCATACAACAAGTAAATCACGATACAAAGGTTTAATTCTTAATCCCTATTGAATGATTCATGTATTTGATCATGTCTGCGATCCTATGATAGATGTTAGGAAATCGTTTCCTAAAATTTGGCTATTTGCAAATAAAAAATTTTAAAGCAATTGGGAGAAAAATTTCTCATATATAACTGTTTGTTGACGCGTTGGGAGGCGATCATAAAGCAATTTCCAAATAAAAAACTTCCATTTTGGGATAATGGGGGGAGGCCAAAGTATCTTGAAAAACTTTAAAGGAACAGCTTGCGGAAGGGGCTTCGAAGCTTGAGACATTCAAACTGCATACCCAGATTTTGTTATATTCCCCGAGCAGTGACGAGCGATTGAGCCCAATACATGTAATCTTCTGCGTTTATATCAGGTAATTCCATAGCCAAGATCAGTTGCGCATCTTTGAATGAAAAGAACTCTTTGACTTGGGAAGCTTTCCAGATGTGAAGCTCGGGATTAATAAAATCATGAACACGAGCATTCGAAACTTGTCTTAACGTTAGATTAGGAGTAGCTATTGGAATAGAGTTATTAATCCATCTTTGTGCAAACGCTTTAATTGATATCCCATTCTCAAATTTTCAAGCACAACCTTTGAAAAGAGAACCTTGAGCATGCAAAATACCAAAAGGCAACGAGAGATTAATATTCATGTCTAGGACCCTAGATAGAAGGGATTGAGGCTGAGAAAACACCTTCCATACCTGCTCCATAAGAAACCATTGATTAATAATATGGATTGATCGAACTCCAAGACCAGCCATACCTTTAGGAAGAGTAGTAATTTGTTTTTATTAACCAAATGCACTACTCCTCGTCTACCACCCGAACCCCACTGAAACGACTACTTCATTGAGTCGATCTTGTTGGATTTGGTTATTGGGATAGCCATAACCACGAGAATATGAGAAACCATGGCTACAACAACTATATTTATTAAAATAAACTTTGTGGCTTGAGATAACCAGAGATTATTCTAACTAATCAACATTTTTGAGATTTTATCAATTAGGAATTGGAAGGCAGGAACCTTAGGACCTGACACGTCAATAGGTACTCCTAGGTGAGATCCCATAATATTCGAATGAGACATTTGTAAAATCCCTTTGTACTCGTTCAGATCTTGGATGAGAATATTGGGGTAGAACTTAACATAAGATTTCTCAAGATTTAACTTTTGACCAGAGCATTTGCAAAAGCTCTCTATTACTTATTTCAACAAAGCACATGATGAGTGAGAGGCTCTAAAGAAAAGCATTGCATCATATGCAAAAAAGAGATGAGAGATAGACGGGCTTCTTCTTGTGACCTTAATACCTTAGATATTTTTCAATTTTTCGGCTAGACTCAACATTTTTAAAAATCTATCCATACAAAATAGGAATAAATAGGGAGAGATCGGGTCCCATTGTCCTATGCCACATTTAAGATAAACAATATTTGAAACCCACCATTGAAGATAACTTTATAAGACACCGTGGAGATGCATTACTAGATCCAAATCCTTTGAATTAGAGGGAAACCAAACCCTTGAAGGATATTAAGAATAAAATTGCAAAGCACTCTATCATAAGCCTTATTCGTATCAATATTGACAGTTGTATAAGAAGAACACCCTTTCTTCTTTTAATTGATAAAGTGAATTAGCTCATGGGATAATAAGGTTTTGTCTGTCTACTCCTACCTGGAACAAAAGCATGTTGGGCGAATACACTTATAGATAGTATTACAAAGGCTTATTGGGCGAATATGAGAGGCCTGAGTCGGAGGGGAAACTTTATGTAACGTGACAAGTAAGAAAGTATTTCATTCCTTAAGTAAAAAGCCAAAAGAGAAAAATGATTGAACAACCTTAGTGATATCTTTACCAACAATATTCCAATGAGTCGTGAAAAGTTCCGCTGTAGTTCCATCAGGCCGAGGAGACTTATCCTTACCCATCGAAAACATAGCTTCTTTGATTTCCTCAGCTTCAATTGGGGCTTCTACATGTCAACATCATAGGCATAAGTTGTGGAATATATAAATCCCTTAGTATTCTATTAGTGTCTTCATCTAAACTAATAATGCTTGGAGAATTGTAGATGGTTTAAAGAAAAGCTCTTAACATGGTTTGCAATAATATCTCTATTAGTCATCCAAATGCCTTCTTGATCTTGTTGACATTTTTTTATTTGTTGAAGCTTACGACTACACTAGTAGAATAAATGATTATTGTTACGGTCATTAAGCGGCCTATTCCGGCGGGTTTAGCCGCGTAGCAATTAAGGGCGCATCAATATGTAATTAACCTATTGCTGCGATTTTTGACCGCAGCAATAGGTCAAGCTACTGCTACGGTTTCTAACCAAAACCGCAACCATATGTGCTTTTTTAATATTAAAAATACTGGTCTATTGCTGCGGTTTCTTCCTAAAACCGCATCAATAGACGCAGGGCAGGTAAAGTTTTTTTTTTTTTTCATTTCTCTAGAAGTAAATTTTTGATTGTTATAACACAATTATAATACTTCCTCCGTTTCAAAATAGATGGTACATTGTTGACTAAAACGCTTGTCGAGGCACTACTTTTGACTACTAATATCTTTAATTATGTATTAGAGTAAAGTATAAAATTTTGATTTTATGAAAATATACATTAAGACAAATCCAACAACATATTACATTATAACATTTGATTTTCCCTAATAGTAAATAATGCATGGTCAAACCTCATTCATGAATAGTGGAAAAGTCAACAATGTAGCATCTATTTTGAAACGGAGGAAATATAAATATAGTTACAACAATCCACTATTACAAATCTGAAAAAAACAAACTAAAAAAATTAGAAAACTGAAATGAAAAGACTAAGAAACAAATTAAAACTAAAACGTAAGAAACTAAAACAATTAAGAAACTGAAATGAAAGCTGAAAATAAGATGCACAAATTAAAAAAGAACCAAAAATCAGAAACGCTAACATTATATTGATTCTTAACAAACGAAAATAGAAAATTCAAAAAAAAAAAACTAAAATATCAACCATCCGAGAGTTTGTTGTCCAAAATTTAACTACAAAAAACAAAAAATAAAGAAAACAAAATAAATCTGGATGGCCAGCCACCATCCGCGCGTCGTCGTTGTCGCCTACAACCAACCGAGAGTTGGTGCGCGTCCAAATCTAAACTCGATGCGCGTCCATTTCGAACAAAGCGCTGAGAAGAACATGAATACGAAAAAAAATCGTTGCGAAGAACACGAAGACGAACAAGATCTTGCGAAGAACATGAACACGAACAAAATCGTCCAGATCTGAAGTGAGAGGGTTTACTGTAGTGGAGCGATTTTGTCGAACAACAAGAACACGAAGATGGACCGGTCAGAATGGTCGACCGACAGATGAGGGGAGAGGATGAGACGAATAGGTTCAGCAAGAACATCGATTTTAATGATTGAGAGGAACACCATTTTTTTTTTTTGTTGAACGGTCGACCGGCATGATGGTTGAGAGGATAAGAAGGTTTAGAGGAAGAGAGAAGATGAGGGGAGGAGAAGAAGAATGTGTGAAATGAGGTGTGGAACTAGGGAGAGAGAGGCGTGGAACTGGAGAGGGAGAGGAGTGAAATAAGAAACCCTAGATGGACCCTTTTATATTAATTTAAAAGCCTATTATTGCGGTTTACGGTAGGAACCACAGCAACAGGTCCAAATGATATTTTTTATATTATTTTAATATATTGCTGCGGTTTTTGCCAGAAACTGTAGCAATATGTTTGGTTAAATAATTAAAAAATTTCCTCTGTAATCATATTGCTGCGGTTTTCGGCGAAAACCGCAACAATAAAATAATTTTATAATTTTCTTTTTCTTTTTATGTGATAATTGCTGCGTATGAGTAAAACAGCAGCAATATCACCACAACAATAAACAATTATTCTACTAGTGCTAGTATGTATATTGGTGAATCTACTAGTAGTTCTTGCCAACACCAAGTCATAATATTTTTAATATTCGGAATCTCCAAACACCATGACTCTAATTGATATGGTCGTTTTGATTGATGTGAAGAATTTCCATATGACTCGATAATGGCAGCATGATATGAGCAAATGAATGGTTGATAAAGTACTAAATGATGATCATCATTTGCAAACCATTCTTGCGTAACATTTACCCTATCTAGACGCTCAAGGATTGGATTAGGTAGTAATCGTTTGTTTGTCCAAATGAACTGAGGTTCCGAATAAGAGACATGAAGGGGAAGTTGCATCCTCCGATTTAAGAATGGTTCCACCCCCTAATATGGCGAGAACCACCAAGCTTATCTTCGTAAAATTTTACTTGGATAAAATCACCAAGTAAAACACAATGCTTCAAACTAAACACTAACAATGAGATGTCATTCCAAACTTGAGGCATAGCCTCCAACTAGGGAAACATAAATGAAACAGACATACCAAACTGAATTATCCGGCTCCTCTCTTTTACAAAAAACAATATTAGAGGAGGAAGCTAGACAAGTGAACAAGCTACTAATCCAACCTAGAACAACTAAGCCACCACTAAGACCAGTGGCATCTTTGCCACAAACAAAATTGGGCATAGTGGAATTAAAGATATTTGTAGCATCATTAACAATAGATTTTGTTTCGGACAGAAAGAAAAACCTAGGATGATGACACGAGATAAGCCAACAAACATAAGACGAAGAATAAGATGTGTCATCCTTAATACCTCTTGCTTTCCAAATTATCAGCTTCGAAAGCTGTAAGAGGACGGAGAAAATTGAACCTCCATATCATCCTTTATTATGTCATAAATTGAGAGAGTAGATACTCAAGGCTTGGTCAGACTTGATTATTTTGGAAGCACCAATTGGTTGTTGAGCAATTAACCTTTTTGACATAAGCTTCGGTGTGATTGCCTTTCATCCTCTACCCCAAGATCTTCCACCATTATCACATCAGTATTAGTCTCAGAGATGAATTTCTTGTCTTTAGCAGTATCAATCTAGACATTAAATCCTCCCTTACTATTATGAGATTCCCATTTCATTTTTCGCCTCTTTAAAGCCCAATCAATAGCAACAAAGCGTGGATTAAGCTAACCTTCAGAGCTAATTCGACACAATTGAGATATATGACTTTTCATTGGCCAGGATAAAGAAGAAATACAGTAACTAGTGAGATTATAATTGACAGTAGAAGTAATCGGAGGAGTCTGAGGAGAGTTAGGAGGTTCTTGTTCTGGGGGAGGGGGAGATCTCGTGGAAGAAGTTGGTGTAACTTGATTGAAATGAGAATGCAATGACACTATCCTTCCCACAGTGTGAAGCCTTGAATAAGAAGCATAAGAATTGAGAAATCTACCACCACGAAGCCTCACTTACGCAATAAGACCTGCATTGGGTACAATATTACAAGGTTGCACTATATCATCTTGAACTCGAGTTGGGTACGGAATAAAAATATTTGATAGAGTAGATAAGTCCAGAAGTTGAGTGTCAGTTGGTCTTGGAATTACATCTTGCAACAGTCCAGTTCTCTTACTATTCGAGTGCATTGGTTCATTTACCATACCATGACCTCGATCATTATTCACATGAGCAGTTCTTGCCCATTCAGTAATTCCCAAGGTTTGCAATAGCGTCGGTCTAGCTGGCCTATGAAGAGAGTTATCAGACTTTAACCTATGAGGTTGTAAAGATGGCGGGCTAGAGAAGTCAACATTTCTATGATTTAAGTGAGACCTTACAGAGGGGAATAATTTAGCATAGGGATCAATAGATAAACCAAAGCGAATGCATGTAGATTGCCATAAATGACTCTCTTTCGAATTTGTATGAGACATGTTTGAATGTTGATGCGTGTCATCCCAAGGATTATTATTTCAGCATTGTCTCTAAACTCTTCCTCTCCTGAGAAGAATTCTTCCTCTTCTATTACCGGATGTGGTTGATCAAAGCCAAAATCATTATAATCATCATCCCCACCATCTAAGTCATACTCACTGTTATAGCCTAAAAATCAACGGCTATACGTAGGACATGTGGCTCCATCTTATCCCTACACGTGGCTCTTAACTGTTGCAGATTAGTACATGGTCAAAAAAAGGTGCATGGCCTAAAGTAAACCTTTCTGAACAAAGAGACTTGTACTACCCCTCCTTTTGGCCCAATCCGTACTTAGTCCCAGCATTTACAAATGACCTCTTTATAAGAATTGATGATGTGTACTCTCGAATTAATGATCGCCACATGGCATAAAACCATTGCTTAACCAACCGGATGCTCTCAAATTAAGGTGACATCAAGGTACAACAGTCAGTCCAGACACTATAAATAGTCCTTGAAATCAGAGGAAAGTTACGTTTTTCAGAATAATGTACTGTTATTCTACAATAAATTTTCTCTCTCTCTACTTTCTCTCTCTAAAAGTTTCCTTTCTACCCTTGGTACCTAACTTAAGCTTCGGAGGGGGAAATACCACCCAAACCTCCAGGGTGGGTCCCTTTTTTGCAGGTCTGAAGGTGGAGCTCAGGTTCAGGCTTTGGGTGCAGACATAATTGCACAAGTCTCTTATTATAGAACCTACTGTTGGGGATAGTAGTATTTATTTACGAGTTTAGCACTACGTAACATTTGGCGCCGTCTGTGGGGAGACGTAACAATGACTGATTGTCACTTATCCAATGTGGCTAGAAAGCGGAGTTTTGAGATTAAGTGGAGGATACGGTGGGCGATGAAAGGCCACCAAGGGGAAGAGATAGGCCCCCTGCTATTGTCTACCTTTATGGACGAAGTAGGGAGCCTATCATTCAAGAAAACACTGAGCATCCAGTGCCGGCTGCCCATCTGGAAATTGTCTTGAATGACTTTCAGACCAGGATGGTTGCTGTCATGGAGGAGCAAATCAAGAACAACATGTTGTTTTTCCAAGTCTGTAATAGCTTTATTATTAAGCACGTTTATTTAAAGGCTAATTGTAATTATTAAGTTAATTATGTTTCGAAAATTCTTATTTTATTTGAGTTGGAGTAGGATTTATATTGTCGTGTTTGTAATGTATTTATTTAATTAATTTTATGGGGTCATTAATATTATTATTATTTTATATTTTGCATTTAAGTGTAATTTATTGTGGAGCATTTGCCCAAAATAGACACCACACCTTACCTTTGTCGGTTTAGTTGACTAAACCAAAACCCAAACACAAAACCTCATTCACTCTCTTAACTCCCCGTGAAAAAACCTCAAGAGAAACCCAAAACCCAAATCATCGAATTCTCTCTCGCCTGCGCTCCTGCCTTACCGGCGTTTCTCCTAGGCTCGCCGGAGTTTCCCCGTTATTTTCCTTTCCTCTTCGCTGCTATGCATGCTTTGCTGCTCGCGAGCCACCGCGGTGCTGTTGTCGGTTTTCGCCATTAGTTTGGCGGTGCGGGTTGTGTCCCGCCGTGAAATTGTTGTTGTGTCGTTGGTGGTGGATGTTGTTGTTGGGCTGTCGTGGCGCGACACCACTCTTCTCCCTCCTTAGCCGCGGTTATGTTTTCTCTCCCTTGGTCGTCGTGTTCTGCTGCCGCAGTGTTGCTCGCATGCCACCGCGGTGTTGCCGTTATTTTTGGTTGTTGGCGCCGCCATGAGATGGTGCTACCAGCCACCTTGTTGCTGTTGGTCATTGTTGCTGTCGCTGCTGACCGATGCTTCTCTTTTTCTTCTTCTTGTCGTGTGGTTGATGTTCTTTGTGGTGATGGTGTTGGCCACCTTTACTTCTTGATGTTCTACTCCTAGAGGTGCTATACCTCTTTCCCTCCTTCCTTCGATTTTATTCTGACGATTAATAAATTGGTTATGAATTGTGGATTGTGGATGTTGTTATGTGATATAATTGATGATTTTGATTTATAACTACCTGTGATTTGGAATTTCGGGTTAAAGCTTCACCATTTCAGATTAGTATTGTTAGTGAAAGTAGTGGGGTGTGCTCTAAGTTAATTTATGACTTAATTTATCTTTGACTAGGACAATAAGATTGATGGATTACTTAGTTGCTTATGATTATGATAGAGCTACTCCTATTTGAAATTGAATCCAATAATATTTTTTATTTGTAATTTTAAAGGTGTGTAATAAGTTAAGGAATGATTATAAAAGTTGGCCTAATCTATATTTAGTGGATAATATCATGTTGTAAAATTAGGTGAGATTTTGCTATACATTGTTACTTGTTTTGAATACATATTCAACTACCTTCGATGTCTTGATTTCAGTATTTTAAGCATTAAGAAACAATGGTTTGGGTATAAGTTTTAAATTATAATTTTGTCAAGTCACTCTATTATAACAAGTTTGTATTTTAATTACGTAATGTGGTTTAGTTGGTCTTATCAAAAAGGATATTGTCTTGCTCATTAGTAAGTAGTTTCTATTAGAAAGAGTAATTTGTTTTAAGTTATCTACACGGAAATTGTGTGAGGTATGGTCATGGATTAAATACGTAGTATGAATTATAATTTCATGCTTGTGTGTTAATTTGTATATCCTGAAATGATTTTAGTTAGAATTGATATATGAGAGTGAGATATTGTTATTATTGGTATCATAGTGTTTACTTCTAAGATGGTGCCTAATTAGTTTTTAATGGGAGGATATCTCTAGATTGGTGAAGGTGATTATATCAACAATGTTCATCGGATTAGTCTATTTAACTAAAACTTAGTAGGAATAACAATTGATTGTTGTTAAGATGAGTTTGAAGGTTAAATGGAGGATGTATATGAAGAATAATAAGGGTATATGATTTGATTAGATTTGTTGAGCATTGTAGTAAATTGTAAAAGTGAATTACTTTGATTGGGTTTTCCATATAAGGTTGGAAAAATTATTTATTAATAAATTAATATCAATATGGAGATTATTGGATGTAGTTTAATTAATTGGTCGAGCTTATTCAGATTAAAGGGAATTCATTTAAATAAGTATAATAAAGAAATATTATAATGTTAGAGTAACTGCTTGATGCCGACAAAAGTAAGTTTGTCAGTGATGAGTTTAAATACGAAAGTGGAACATGAGTTAGTGAATTACCTCAAAGATGCCCGAGTATAAGTTTGAGTAGTTTCTAGTAAGAATGAGTTCGACCCGGTCTATGTAATCATAATCTTGGCTTGTTAGTGGCTTGTTACTAATTATGTTATTTGTAATTCAACTAATGGTATAATTAGAATCCCATTTAGTCACTTTAATCAACCTTTGATTGGCAAACCTTGGGTTGTGGAGTTTAAGTTAACTCTCCTTAGTTAATTCTAAGAGAGAGACCTTTGGTTATTGTTGTTGGTGCTTGATAACGATTGTTATCATTGTTGAATTAAATGTCGAGTAATAATCATGAAGTAGAAAAGAGAATAAACTATTTATAAACAGGACTATGAGTTAGTGCGTAACTGGTTTAGTAAATCTCGTTAGTTAATTCTAACTGAGAAACTTTTGTCATTGTAATGGATTTGCTATTTAATATGATTGTGGATTAATTGTACCGTAAGTTTTATGACTGGAAATGGATTAAACTTAAAAGCATAAATATACATATTAAACCTGAATTACTTATGGAAGAACTATATATGGCATGTGATTTATAGTTTTCTAAAGTGAAGTCTTATAACGTGGTTGGATGTTCAAAAGATGATGAGAATTACTGATATTATTGGATGAGTGATATGAATAATCTGATTGAGTTATAAACGATAATCGAAAGGAATTTAAAAGGGGAAAGTAGTCTCGTCTGAGTCGACGGATAAGGTGACACGAACGGTGCCCCATGGACTGTGAACCTTGGGTGCCCCCACAGGGAAACGTACCTATTTCTTTGTGGGGCGATAATCGGGAGATATATCAGGTAATGTGAAACCTGTTGATGGTTGATTGAATCAACGGAAAAATGTACTCCAGACTAGTCGCGGTTATTGGCCAATAGTAAAACGAATGGTTGGGTGACGACCCATAATGTCGGAGTGTAAGCTTTGTCTCCTCCGCCGCGTTCTCTTTCCCCCTGGTTAAAAACAATGTTATCTCAAATTATGAAAGTTATTTCAGAATCGGATTTCGATAAGGAATCACATTGTGGTAAGTTGTTTCGATATTGGATTCCCGATAAGGAATCATATCAGGTAATTAATGAATGTTTATTCAATATTTGAATATGAATATTGATATTAGTTTCCTGATAAAGAAGCATATCACGGTGAGTTATATTGATGTTCACTAGTAGAAAAAACCTCAAATGCTACATTACAAATGCTTTGGTTAGTTAAACAACCCGAGCATTTGTTAACCTTCCAAAAGAAACGAAGATTTAAAATTCAGAAATGCTTGGGTTTTTTTAAAACAACCCGAGCATTTGACTAATTTAACTAAAACTTTTTTCTCTATCCTCTTTAGTCTTTCCCATATTTGTTCATTAGAATCCTTACCCCCTCTTTCGCTCTCCTCTTTTACGCCTCTTCTCACTCAACCTCCTTCCTCCCTCCTCCCTTCTCCCACCTCAAATGTCTTCCAACTCTCTCACCTCTTCCTCGTCGAGCATGCCGACAACACCAACACAACCTCCATTTCTTCTCTCTCCTTGTCCTTCTCCTTATCATCACCATTGTTTTCATGCTAAAACCCCAACTTCGTTCGCGGAACCTCTTATTTTGACTCAATCTCCCATTTAGATGGTTTTCAGTTCAATTTTCACTCGCATTTTACCCCAATCTTCACTAATACAAGTAAGCGACTCGAATTTTTGTTTTCTTTTCGATTTTTGATTGATTTTGTTCGAACTCTGGAACCCTATAAACCTAATTATGGCTTGTCGTTTTTGCCTCTTTTTGTTTGATATTTTTTATGGTGATGGCTATATGTGCTACGATTGATTGTTAGAATATTGGTATTTTCTTCGATTTTTCATCTTTTTCGATCTGTTCGCAAAATTGATGTAAGATTTGATGGTTTATATAATTTGTTGAACTTTGAATATGAGGTCTTTTTTATTTCTCCAGATTTCGACCATTGCCCAATAGATCTGTCGTCTATTGAACAATGATTATGAGGTACTCTTTATTTCCTTTCTCTTTGATGGTCTATATAATTAGTTGAAAATTGGATGTGTGCATTTTGATGGTTTAGTTGAATATTTGGATGTGTGAAATTTGGATGTGAATTTTGATGGTTTAAGTGAAAATTGGGTGTGTGAGTTTTGATGGTTTAAGTGAAAATTGGGTGTGTGAGTTTTGACGATTTAATTGTAAATTGGATGTGTAAATTTTGATGGGCTAGTGAAAATGAACGTGTTACACAAATTAATGATTACATACATAGGTGATATTTAAGTACAATAAAAGGAAAATGGATCATAATTATACAAAAACATGATTTTGATTAATAATGCAGCTAAAATAGAATAGCCCCATCAATTTTTTCTTTGTGGGTTGGATTGATTTTTGCAATGTTGTCGTTTCTGGTTTTGGGTTAAACATAACTTGTCATTGATTACACTTGAGGTATATTTTAGTATTTCTTTTTTTTTGATTTTTGTTGATGGTGAATTAGGTAGAGTTTTGTATGGTTTTGAGATCAACAAGGTTGGCTGGTGTTATAACTTGGTGTGTTGTATTCATTGGATGGGAGTGGCTAATAACCCTTTACTAGATCTAATTGACAAGGTTAGGTCTTGGGCTTCTTTATTTGGGCAAATACAACCCTTCATCCGTCGTCTCTTGTGATTTTAACATGGCTGAGAATTCTTGCTGTCAGTGTGAACTAAAGTTTTCAGAATTATGCCACAAATATAGTTGCCTTGGTTGTAAGAGATTGTTGTATGGACCATGTGTTCGTGGCAGTGGCCCTCTTGCTGTCATTGCTACTTCCAGTAGTAGCAAAAATGGCGATCACATGGAGAAAGTTATCAAGGCTTTGCTGTCATTGCTTAGGATGAAGTAACCAATTTGACTGATATTCTATTAGTATTGATTTGTTTTTTGTCTTTTTTTTTTGCTGTATGTGACAGTCTGTCATTGACAAGGAGAGAAGGGGAGATTATTT